>NC_081443.1:1784468-1819226 GCF_007210705.1 Tigriopus californicus
GAGTAGGAGTAGGAGTAATGGTAATAACAATGATGAAGATAATAATGAATGTTGCTCTTGTGCTTGTTCATTTCCAGGAGCATCACAAATTGGAAAGGAAAACGCAAGAAGCTGAACAAGAAATCAAGAGCATGCGGGTGGAATGCAAAAAGCGACGCAAAATGATTGAGATCCAACAAAACTGTCTTCTCAATCGCAAAGACCCGACCTCTTTTGAGAAAGTGAGTTCCATAATACGCTACTTTGTCATTGAGATAATGGATTGATTGATTGGCCAATACACTCAGGATCTTTCTTGAGAAACTCTTTAGCAGACATCGTAGAAAAAAATAGACTCAGGATCTTTCTTGAGAAACTCTTTAGCAGACATCGTAGAAAAAAATAGGTCCAAATTGGAACAGACTCGCCTCATTCATGGGCGAATACCTGACCTCTCCCCTTGATATCGATCCATTGATCCTTACGTGATGCTTCCTTTTGACAGTGTGGTCTCTGCCCGAAAACCTTCATCAATCGGAGTTATTTGGATTCGCATCTCCAAAGACGTCATGGAAATCAAAGTTCCGTGGTAAGTAGGGAAAAAGTTGGATAATGTGCAAAGTTTGTGCATCCTCGATCCGCACGAGGGCTTTGGAGGCAGGAGGGGGGGGGTCTCTCTAGTTGATTTGTCGTCGAGGTGTCATGATTGATTGCCCCTCATAAGGCTAAAAATAACATGGCGGCAAAAGTAGGTTGAACTTGGGGGTGAACTTACTTAAGCATATGCTTCTCTTAAGTGGAAAGGGTCTGTTTCCATATTTTCATTCAAGGTTTGCACATTTTTGACCCTTTGCCTGTTCCTTTCTAGCCGCCAACTTTGTTCCCTCAAGGACAAACGCAAAGAGACGACAGAAGCACAAAAGAAACTGGGAAAATCGACTTCATTGCGTCTTCAACGACAATGGCAGCCTCCCATTCTCGTCAGGGGGCCCCTTCAGATTCAAAGGATGGGTAAGCAAACCTCAAAAGCCACTAGAAATGGTTTCAAAGATTTGTCGAGCTGTACCTCCATCCAGTCTGTCAGTCAGTCTTTTGAGGTCTCGAAAAGAAATAAAAGGAGATCACTGAGGTTCATGGCACACATGGGTGATTTTGGATGATTTGAGGGTTTCAAGGCTTCCTTCTCAATTGATTGCTTTCAGGAGTGACGTGTGTAGTGACGGCATGGCCGACTAGAGTTCTGACATGATCAAATTTGATCTCAATTATGTCTGAACAATGCGATCCCTCATAAAAGATTGGGCGTGAATTAGGTTTTAGTTCATGTCACTACGTCGCAAATGGAAAAATTTTCCTTTAAAATGTGTAAAAAAGTTAAACCATTCAAACCCAGATTTCAAGTGCAGTTTTACACTTTGGGATACGAACTATATTAAGATGTGTTTCCAATTTCAGAGAATTTGGCCGAGTGTTGATTGAGGAGAACCAACGGTTGAAAAAAGTGGTCGAAAAACTTCAGTCAGAAATTGATGAATTGGCTAAAACCAGGTACCCAAAAAAAGCCTAGTGTTTCGAGCGCAAGAACTTTTGCGTTTTTCTCAAAAATAGCGATGGATCAAAACGAAATAGTGTGTTCCAAATAAAAAGCTCATGGCTTCAATATTGTACCGCACCTTTTGGAAGATGTCTCAAGCAACTCGTCTCATCGCTTATTCTGTCTCCAATTTTCAGAGGCGCGGATCAAATGGCAGCTCTTGATGAAATCAAACTGATAATGAAGAAACAGGAGATGGAGATTGAACTTCTGCGAAAAGAAAACAATTCAGACAAGGTGAGCTCATCCAAAGCTCTCCTAACAGTGAGAGTACAAAAGGCTTTCAAACATTTCCCTGAAATCTCGCCTTCAATCAATCTTGAAAAAAGGTGCCTGTTTGAAGCTCGGAACAGTTTGCAAAACATCGCTCTGAAATGTGTTTTGTATCTATGGCCTCAATCCATGATATCCAAGGAAAAGAGGAGATCGATAATGAATCCACTTTGGTATGGCCTTGAAGCCTTATAATTACTGTAGTTCTGTTGAAATTGGAGTTTGCACTCAAAATCATCATCGAATTTCAATAAATAGACCCTCGCCAACCATCAAGTTCTTACAATCAAACACAAGCGACCCGCATCAAACTGGATTTACACGAAAAATGAACCAGAATTTTTGCATAGAATTTTGTAACGGCTCAAAAGAGACTAATCTGAAATGCCTTTTTCAAATATCGGTCCATGCCTTTCATGAAGGCAAATATTGTTTTGCTTTTTGCGGACAATGTTCCATATCACATTTGGACATGGGAGTTTGAAACGGGGCGTTAGATGACAGTCTTGTCAACATGTGCATGATATTCCGATACATTTGTACTATGTGAGTCACCGAATGCTTCGGATCCGGTGAATCCAGACCTAACCAAGCTCTGTACAATTCATATTTGCGCTGACTGGGCATGGAACATTAGTGGAGTCCTTGGCACTAATTTGCTCCTCTTTTGCAGAAGGAACAGACGACGGCGACGACGACGACAACCACAGCGGGTTTATCCTCCTCCTCCTCATCAAACTTAGACCAGGAACCGGGCAAGTTGGCAAGTCAAGAGCGTTTTTGGCAAGCCCGCCTGGAGTCAATAGTTCAGAAACATAATGAGGAGATGGAAAGGATTCAACGTGAATTGGACACCATGCAAATAGCTGCCAAACAAGCCAAGGAGCAATTGGAGCACCATTTGGAAGCAACTCAGAGATGCTCACGTCAGGTACTATATGTCAATTATTGCCGGGTTGGACCTGTGTTTTGTTTGGTTCCACTTTCTGGTCACAAATGTGAATGACAACAAGGGTTCGAATCCATTTATGCACGGTTGCAGTCCTGTGCCATGGCAAAGACCTCCCGGTAGTAGAATGGATACAACAATCGCCAAGGTCAAAGGAAGTTGAGCTATTAATATGCATCTTTCTATTCTTTCCCTTCCACTCATCCTCCTCTATCTTCTCCTCCCATTTGGCGGTGCTCTTTGCCCGGAAGGTCGTGGTTCGCTTGACTGAGCACTCAGGATCATTATGCAATGTTCCAGTGTTCCCAGGTCAGAAATGCATCCTAATTTCATATGCTCATGAATTAATGTGTCACTCGGGGCATGGAGTGGAACCATGGCACAACCAACCACTGAGATCGATGAAGGAGAGCATGAATGAACACGCCCACCCACCCACCCGCCTCCTGAGCACGAATCAAGCCATACGGAAAGAGGAGGATCGAGGACAGAGGGGAAGGAAGTCTATTTTCGAGCTCTATGCTCAATGCTGCAATTTTTGTCGCGAGAAACCTTATTGTAGGAAAAGGAAGGCAACGAACGATCTCTATTGTTCTGGTTTTACGATAAATGTTGTTGTTAAGCAGGAAAGATTGGGGGAACGCATGGTTGTGAGCCTTTCATCACAGTTGATTTTGGGCCCCGTGTCTCCGTGCGATGGGGAGGACTCTAATCATGGATCAGTCACTGGCTTCGTTTGCAAGATTCTGAAGTATCTAAAATAAACCTTAGCGAGAGAAACATATTTGAGTGAACCGGCATTCTTTTCTCCGCCAATGTATTCCAATTGTATATGATGAGTACGATCCAAAGCTTTTGCAGTCCCATGTTCCCTCGTCCTATCTTTCTAGGACGAGCAAAAGCCGCATGGTCCACAAAAGGACAAAGAAGATGAAGACGAAAAGTCAAGACAGACATTAAGCAAGGCAGATCCTCTACAAACTCGATCATCTGGAGAAGCCGGGGAGGATGGGGCCCATTTAGCCGCTTCATTGCTTCCAAGTCATCCCTCTCCCGTGGTCGGTTTTTCTGCTCCTTCGTCCTCCCTGTCATCCTCACCGTTCCCCTCAAGAAAGATCACCCAAGGAACAGGCCATTTAGAGCGACCGGTTTCAAGTCAAGAGCCTCAACTCGATAGTCGTGGTGGTGGTGGTGGTGGTGGCCTACGTAGTCGTCTTCATTTGGGGAACCTCCAGCCTCAGCCCAGAACGACCAATGCCACCGCCATTGGCGCACCAACGCAAAGACCAAGACCCAGCTGCTCATCAGTGGACGGCGGCCCAAGCCCAAGGGGACCTCTCTCGAGCAGGACAGGTCGAAATCACGCACAGACCATGGACGAGAGGGAAGAATGTCAAGATCCAAACAATGGAGATGGGGAATTGGTCCAGATTCTTGGTCGCAACCGGAGTGGAGGTCGCCCGGTTCCAGGGGACAAATCCGAGAGCACCAACCACCACCATGATCGCCGCGACCGCCCCCCAAATGGCTCTCAAACCCCACAAATCGAGGAGGGCAAGCGGCAGACCAATCGGGAGACCAATGGAATGGCAAAACAAGTGGAATGGGTGAATGGGCGAAATTTGGCGCCATTTCCAGTTGAGTCCGCCTGGGGGCAAAAACAAACGAGAGGGCCTCCTCTTGAAATGCCTCGCATTGAACCACAAGTACGTTGTGGAATTCAGAAATTGGCCGAGCCAACCAAAGAATGGATGGAGAGAAGCGCGATGGTTCTTTGGGGAGACCAAGAATACGATGCAGAAGGGGAGGGAGGAATGGGGTTTGAAACACAACTCTGGGACGAAGGATGTTTTTGATTTTGGTTGGAAGAAGTGCTCGCTTTGTCTCTCTCTCTCTCCATCTTTTCCGGGGAAATGCTTCATTTTTTTCGAGACCTCCATTTCTGCTTCTTAATTCCCCTTTAGGTTGATGGGAAGAACAATAGCTATGAAAATGTATTCAAGAGAGATCATCTGAATGGCCAAAGGAACGGAGAGCAGAGATCGAATCTTCTGGACCATGAATATGCTTCAATGAGGTATGGTACTTCTTCACAATTAGGACGCCTTTAATATTGGACCAGGGAACAGTAGGCATACATTGTGCGCTTTATCAATGACGGCTATAATAAGTAAACTTCATCCAAGAGGATAGAAGGGCCTGATTTATTCAAAAAGGGGAACAATACATATAGAAAGAGCTGTTTTGCATGAACTAATGAAACACGAGTCCGAACTTCACTCTATTATGGTAGCATTTACTCCTCGTGATGTTAAAACGCTGCAGTCTAATATAAGTTTTGGTCTGATTCAGCTATTTTTATGACTTGCGTGATCCCTTGGTCTAAAGTGTTCCATTTGTGACTTCTTAGTTTTTGATCCAACAGGAGTTTGTGGGCCAGTTCACAAGAAATTTGCCGCAGCATTAGTGAGTTGGCCGAAGAGAATCCGAGTTTTTTGAAGAAATACAGGCGAAACGCCCGTTTTGACTTGGATGTGACCTTGGAAGAACTTGGCCTTGACCCTCAAAGGACGCGCATCTCGAATTCGGAACTGGAGGTGCTTCTCAATGAAAGGAAGAAGGAGCTGAAACAAGTAAGGTTACGTCATTTCACTTCAGTTTTGAGTCCAATTTGCCATTAAGACCTTGAGCAAAAGCCAGGGAAAACTTTCTGACTTCAAGCTCTAAGAAGTATTCTGTGCCATGGTGGGGCAAATGGCTATTTGAGAGAAATCCCCTTACAGAGATTTGCCGTTGGAATATATTTTATGTGTGTTCCAAATCCTACCTCATTCCTAATTTCATTGGCTATGCAAATGAAGCAGTAAAACGAAACAGGGGAGCGGGTTCTAATTTGTCTGTCTGAAATCCTGATAAGCGAAATAGAACTACCCGTAGAATGGTTGCTTGTCGATCTTAATCTCTTTTTCTTTCACATAATGAATCAAGAGCACCTTTGCAATATCCTCCATCCTTTGAGAGGCGAGGCAATTTCACCCAAAACTCCTAATCTGCTTCCAGTCCAGTGCGGTGAAGTCCACGAGAAAGAAGTGCAAAGTGGAATTGAATGGGCTGATCCAAAGATCTGGAATTGGTTCTCTACCGGCCAGGAACTCGGTGGCCACGTCTTCATTTGAGATCCGTTTGGGTAAAAATCTCAACTCTGCCAAGAACCAAGTCATCAAGACCTGGAGAAATGCTCTTAGAACCAAGGAAAGCCAAGCGGAAACCACTCAAATTTCCTCCTTCAACACGACGAAATCTTCTTTACCCTCTGGTAGCCAAAGTGCAACCACAGACAGGCTTTTGAAAGGGACAGATCGGGCTCTGAATTCCAAGGGCCCAATCGGAGTGGAAACCCACCCGGAAGATTGCTTATTTAAGAGCAAACCATTGCCAAATATTTACTGTGATGATCCCAAAATGAAACAAGATCACCACACAGTCCTGGAACCGCCTGTTAAGGACAATCTAGAGGCTCCGATTCCGGCGCCAAGACGATCGAAATCGCCCAAAGAGAGCTCAAAAGCCAACTCCGAGATCAGTTCGATTACTCATGCAGATGTAGTCCACGACTTCAATAGCGATATTTCCGAGGAGGATCATCTTGAGCAGGAACAGAGTAGTGCTTGGCAAGATCGCAATGCGGAACCCAGCGACACAGAGGAGGACCATTCCTTTAATTGGGATTCAGAAACCAGGTAGTTACCTCTTCACCAGTCAAGAGTGAATGAGCTTGGATTCATTCAAGAACTGTCACATTAAATTTTAGCCGAGCCATTGGTAATTCAATTGCTCTGGCCGAGGTTCATGATCCCCAAGATGTGACATCGGCGTTCCAATCCATTGAGGATCTCGAAGGTTTATCGAGCGTGGAAGAGGAGCTCCTTCACGAGATTGATGCGTCAAAAATCAAGTTAAAAAAGCCGCCGCCTGGATCGAGGATTGATATGCTCAAAAACACTATCGAACAACAGGTCAAAACATGAATGTCTTTCAGTCAGACTGATCAAGAGAGTGCCTCAATAAAGATTTGCTCTCTGTACAGCTCCGAAATCGGACCCAGGGACCAAGTGGAGGAGTGGATTTGGCAGTGGAAAATTCAAAAGCTGAAAGCGATGAGGTTATGGAACTTTCGTTGAGCCCAGAACCAATATCTCTGGCCCAACGGGCTGATCCCAAAAGGTAAACAAATGCTTATCACTTCGTCAACCTTTCCTTGCCTCGTGACGATCGGCAGTTCGGAACTACATTCACTCGCTCACTTCAGGAACTGGGTCGGAATATTCAAATAGTTTGAAAATTAATGAAATAAAGTTCCAGTGAATGACCAATTTTGTTACAAATAATGCGAAGCAAAAACCACCTTTTTCGTTTTTGTTTTACAACATTACAATGACTATTGATAACTATTCGAAGTAAAAATGTAATGGCGTCACTCGTGACAATAATCTTTCCTTAAATATTAATGACCAATATCTTAGCACTATTGTCTCATCATTGCCATACTTTTAAAACATCTGGCAAATAAAATCAATATTTTTTTTGCCAAAATATGCCAAATTTATACAAGTGAAATGCAAAAGGGTCTTTGCTCATAGCGATATTGGAATCAAAATTTATGGGTTTGAATCTTATTTTGCTATTTGCAATGCTTCGCATAGTTTGGATCTCCTCAATTAAATAAACGATCTCGTTTAAAGGGAAGTTGTCTAGAAGTTGTTGGTAGAAAAGCTTACTTTGGCTCGCACAGTGGTAAAAATACCCTTTAAAGTTTTGATGTAAATTCCCAAGCACATCTTGGCATTTTTCTCCCTCAGAAAATCATGGGGAACAATTTTGATTTTATTGGCTTATGAAATTCTAGCCCACATAAAAAATTTACATACCTAAAAACATAATAAAAACTAAAATTTTCAAAAACCTACTCAATGTAAGTTGGGAGCACATTTAGTTAGCTCTTGAATGTAAATTATGATATCATCTGTTTTACCGCTTCTTAGTTACATGGAATTTAGTGGCCCAAATTTCATCGTTTTTAGCCCCAAAATGCCCCGGTTATATGTTAATTCAATTTCCGAAAGAATTGATATTGATTTTCAATATCACAAAAAAAGAATATTTTTCTACTGCTTACAAAGTCTCACAATAGCTAAAACTGCTATATAATGTCACTTAAAACACACTAAAAGTGTAATCTTTGAAAATGTGTTTTACAATCATCATGTGTACACTTAGTTATGTATTCACTTGAATTCTGAAGACGGTACATACAACAGACAATGTTATAGATTTTGTCGTTTCTTGAAGACTTTGTTGAAACTGATTGAAAATAGCTTCTTTAAGGCTTCATTGATATTTGGGAAATTTTCAGTGACCACTCACCTAAATGTACCTTGGACGCTTTTAAAAATGAATTTTCAAAAATCTGCTTTTTGAGGGTTTTAGACATGGTTGTACAAGGTTTTAACTTAATTTGAAATTATGCAAGAAATGGAAAAATAATCTTTCATTTTTGCGATAGTGAAAATCGATATTATATCTTTGTGAAATTGAGTTAACATATACCCGGGGCATTTTGGGGCTAAAGACGATGAAATTTGGACCACTAAATCCGATGTAACTAAGTAGCGGTGAAATAGATGATATCGTAAATTACATTCAAGAGCTAACTAAGTGTGCTTCTAATTTACATTGAGTAGGTTTTTGAAATTCTTAGTTTTTATAATGTTTTTAGGTATGTAAGTTTTTTATGTGGACTAGAATTCCATAAAACAATGAAATTAAAGTTGTTCCCTATGACTTCTTGAGGTAAAAAAATGCCAATTTGTGTTTGGGAATTTCTCTGGAAACTTGATAGGGCTTTTTGAACACCGTGCTCGTGTATGTTATACCAAATTTCTCAACTTTCGCATTTCCATGACTTATTTTGGCACATTTCACTAGCAAGGAAGCTTTGTGATTTTTAAAATTTTCTAAAAGACTATTTATTCTTTACCATGACTTTTTGCGTTATTGTTGTATACCTTCAGCAATCTGTAATGTTCGTCCACAGCTAACATGAATTGTCTTATTTCTACCATAAGGACAAACCCCTGTCGGTTTGTTTTCCGCAAATATTTGCCCTATGCCTTGCATTTCACTTGTATAAATTTGGCATATTTTGGCAAAAAATATTGATTTTATTTGCCAGATGTGTTAAAAGTATGACAATGATGAGACAATAGTGCTAAGATATTGAGCATTAATATTCAAGGAAAGATTATTGTCACGAGTGACGCCATTACATTTTTACGACAAATAGTTGTATAAACAATTACTCACTTTGGTCACAGGAATGACTAAAGAAAGCCCTGAAAACCGTATTCATGAAACATTATACTTGACAAAATAACTTAAATTTGAGCATATGATAGAAGCGACAAATGTTGATTGACGACCTACAAACGAGGCTAATAATGAGGTAAAAAGGTACGGATAGGATTAAAAAGAAGACCGAAGAGATGAGAGGCTTTCTTCTGCCCACGTGGTGGCTATTTGGGTCAATATCATTGGAAACTGATTCATCGCTTTTAATGCAACAAACTTCCTAATGTTCAAATGTTAGTTCGTAAATGAGTTGCTCTTCCAGAATTGCACCAGCCAACTGCACCCATTCCCTTGGCCCCCTATTAGGACTTGGATCCAGGAGTGTTCTAAGGTTTTTCGTCTCATTTTTCATTTCTGCTCGGCTCACTCTCGTGCCGGGTTGACAGTTGATATTGGGGTACTTTTGTCGAATTTCCTCATGTAGTGAAGTATCATGGTCTCAGGATGGAATAGTATTTTCTGGATGAAGATGAGCCAAGCAAGATACAGCAGCATTACCCAAGCGTGGTCGGCCGCGAACTAATTGTCAAACTTTGCAAACTTTCTCGCTCGCTCTCTCGCTCGCTCGCTCGGGGTATCTGGTTCGTTGGTTGGTTCGTGGTGGTGATGGTAGTGGTGATGGTAGTGGTGGTGCTGGTGGTGGCATGGAAACCTCGAGTTGTGTTATAGTAAATGGTCCCTAGCGTGTTTTAGCGGGATAAACTTGGAACATGATCCCCAGGAAGCTCAAACATTCATGAGGAGCACGAGCTCCTCGACGTCTAAATAAAGAATTTTCTCGAGTTTTCTTACAAGGACCTATCTCATGCCACCTTTCCGATTCCATGATAATCAATAGATTATCGCAATGTGAACGGGGATTTTTGAAAAGTGTTCTAACTCATTGTGGGCCCAAGTGGTCCCCAAGGTGGATCTCGATGGTCAAAGCTTGATGATAGAACCTTGGAAACATGGATTTGTTCCAAATTTACGATGTACCAACAACATTTGATCCTCCTCTCCAAACAAACCTAATGGGTAGTGAGTTTATCTGGAACCACTAGTGACCTTCGCTGCCGTTCATCAACCCAAAAAGGCCAACGACTACATCCGTAAAAGTTTCCTTACATGGTGTTAGAGCCAAAACTCGACTGGTATTTGATTTTTGGTTAACACTTGGGTTTCGTCGTATGAAGATTTAGCTTCCAAGGAACATAAGAATATCTTGATACTATTTCCATCACATGGCTGGCTTTCTGCTCTTGGCAGGTTCATTTAGGTCCGTCCAGAGCTCCAGTTGGGATACACGTTCGGGTGATTGGAAACATACTTGTAAAGAACAAAGAGCTGGATCTCAATGTTCGTCGCTCAAACAAATGAGACATGATCTCTTTCTGAGACAAGTTTATCTTGGGTTGAGAGTTCCTTGCTCGCCTCTTTCCGCCGCAGAGCAGCATAAAACTTGAGTCCGTATTTTACCATTATCTTTTCCCATTTCAGCTCATCCCGCCATCGTTTAACGACTCAGCCAACCGCGACCAGTTCATGGGATTCGGATTGAGTTTCTGCTCTCTGTATCACCTACTTGCCAATCTTCATTTGAAAATGTCTTGCTCATGAATTTTCCATTTCGTTCAAATCCGGACAAATGTCTTTTTTATGAGGTTAAAACTCGTTTTCTATGCATGAACCAATGCAGGGTCATAAAATGCATTTCCCGGTACAATGGAACGCGTTGGATTTTGGTGAAAGAAACATCTCGACACCGCCATCTACAGGGAACAAGCGACTCGTTGTATTCCTCACTGAAACACGCAGTTTTAAAGAAAAAGTGTCTATTTCCAGTGATGTGCGTGCCTCTTGATGGTTTTTAATCCAAGGCCATGTCTTCAGGAGCGTCGTCCTTCTTCTTTTTCGGGGCCGATTTTTGGAGGGCTTTGACGAAGGTTTCAAGATCGCCTTTGGTGGCAGCCTCCACGGCTTCAGTTCCAAGATCAAATTCACGGATGAGAGGTGCCAATTGGGCGGATTGGAATGCCGACGAGAACAGACTCAAAGCTTGTTGAAACTGAGGCGAGTTTACGGTACCTGAAATTGAGAGGGCAAACGCGATCCAATGACTTTCTCTTCGCTGCTTCGACATTTTTGGAAAACTAGGGCTAGGTCAGAGTCTTGCTCGATCGCAAAGCTTATTAATTGCGATGAATCGTTTCAGCATGACCTAATGGAGGATTTCATATGCGAATTCCTACCTGGCAAAAAAAACATTTTCGGAATAACTACCTGAAAACATTACTTGCCGACTTCGTTTTTCAAATTAAGCAATCAATGGAGAGTTTTGTAAGAAAAAAAGTACAGCACACGGAAAAACCATTTCAACAGTTTTGATAAGTGATATCATGAGCTTTAAGGCTTTACGGCTGAGCCCAAGCACGAGAAAAGGCTGCTTGGCGAGCCATTAGATGCAAGTTTTTTTAAATGTCAATGCTCGTTGTGATCAAAGTGACAGAACATGAAGCCGCTGTATGGTTGCCCTCGACCTTTACTTTTGAACATTACACTCACCTTTGATTTCATCTTGGATGTTCTGAGAGGCTTGATCCTCGGCGGGCAAAAAGGTCTTCATTTTCTTCACAAAATCAGGATTGCTCAATAACGGTTGCATGACTTCGGCCGTGAGACCAGAGGCCAAATCTACGGCAGGGCCACTGCGACTACTACCCTCCTCGGCAGCCTCAGGGGGCACATTAAGGCCCGACAGAAGGTTCTGGAGATCCATCAACTGAATGGGCGGGTTGGTCGATCTATTTGAGGTTGCACTTGCCGAAGTCGTTGCGGCCGAAGGCGTAGACGCAGCCGCCGTTGTTGTGGTCGTGGTGGCAGCGGAAGTGGCAGCGGCGGTAGTGGTTCTGGTCGCCTCCGATCTAGTCTCACTGGCCGCAAGAGTGCTACTCGCGGCGGCCGAGGACCGTTGTCGCCGTGATCCACCGCCACCAGAGCTAAGTAAGCCTCCGGGTCCGGAAAGACTACCACCGAACAATTGCATGAGTTGCTGTTGACTCATGTTGCTCAACAATGACTGGAGATCGGATTCGCCCAGATTACTCAAATCGAGTCCATTCCCAGATAGACCCCCACCCCCGCCGGATCCGCCACGGGCAGCCGCACTTCCCGGGGCTGGCGGATTGTTCAAGAGGTCATTGACTTTCTTACAGTACTCCTCGTCCTAAATATTGGAAAAAAAATAATGATTTGGATTAAGGCCTGTTCTGGAACCGGCACACTTTAAAATGAAGGCATTGGAAAAAAAAAATAATTTGGATAGTTCGGTTTGGTTATAGTAAGGTCAGGCAAGGATAATTAATAATTGGAGAATCATGTTCACAATGACCCATCCATCCAGTAGGTGACAAATAATTGCTGATATCTTTTATCAAATTGAGTTGATGTGTCAATTATTTTTGTCTTACTTCATCAGCCACAGTAATCCGATGCTTTTCTCTTAGGTTCACGCTCTAAATTGAGTTTCTCTGACCAATAATTCTAAGTTTGAGGGAACTTGTAATTTGAAAGTTTCAAACCTCAACGAACACGGAAGGAATTGGATGCGATTCCTTTGAATTGAGATTCTTTGGCCAAAAAAGAACCAGCTTATGTGATTTCTTCTCACTTCAGTCCAAAGAATCTCAACATCTCTAGCTAGAAGTAAAACAGAACCTTCATTGAAGGCCAACTGTTAATTAGCTGATAATTAAACTTTTGTACTCCGTCCATAGCATATAAGGCCTCTGCCTTTTCTTTTATGCTCATATGCATCCCATGAATCGTTGACCCAATTTAGCAACTGGGCGCAGTAGTATATTTCGAGGTTATTACAACACTTATCACGCTGAAACTCACCAACATGCATTCTCATTTTGATAATGCATATTTCAATGCCTTGGCCTCGGATCAGGGATGAGTTGACATTGTACTGACAATAAAATAACAATAAAATTTAACCGAAATCCCAAGGTCACGCACGACATCCATAAACGGAATGAATAACCTTAACACTAACATTGACAGTCTTCCTCGTAGTCTTGAATGTGGACAAAGCCGGTTTCTGCTCAGACTGCGTGCCCCCCTCCCTCCAACCCGTGGCTCGTCCTAACGAACGATTATTAGAGTGCCTGGGCTACCATGTCGGCCAGAAAAAAAACAATCATTTTTGAAGCAATTGGTTATGTAGGAGCTGGAGATTGCGTCCGTCCAAAATAAGAACCATCCCATAACTGATTTGGGTCGACTTTCAATTGAGTTCTCTGTTAGCCATTCCACATTGAGAGACGTTGGTACCAAGTTCATAGAACAATGAAAGATTATTCCAGAACATCAGACTCATAACGGGCTAGATGGCGTTGCATACCTTACCAAAGGACCACCTTACAATGTTACAATGAACGAGCCACCTTGAAAATCTGTGTCTGATATAAGTGACCCTAGCACTATTAATCCGATGATCCCATTTTTCAACGTCTGGGCCTCAGTTTTGACTGCCTTGGGTGACTAACCAGGGCAACTCAGCCACTTCAACCCTTCATTAGATCATAGCCAAGCTTACATCAAGGCTTAAATCGAGTCCCAACTCTCAGTGTCATGGCGGAAACCGGCCATTCCTGACGAATCCGAATAGCAATCACCCAAGCGAATCAGTCCTCCCAAACGGCGAAATAAGAACTAGAGCTTCATTACGCGATTTGGTGGTCATCTTGATCATGGCTAGATCAACTAAGGTTCCACTTCCATACGTCCATACAGCGTACCTTATCCTCTTTGGGCTCCTGCATCCAAAAGAACATGTTTCGTCCGGGCGAGCTCTTGAACTTCATGATGAACACGCGACCCGTGGTGCACTGCGGCACGGCCTTGAACTCGATATCGTCCGGGAAGATGATCAGATCATCCTCGAGCGTGTTGCCGTTGGATCGGTCCTTCCATTTGAAGTGCATCAAGTGATCCTCTTCGCCTTGTTCCACTTGGATCAAGCCCTTGCGCTTGTCCGGCGTCACCATCTTGCTGCTCGCGTCCAGGTTCATCTTCCCGGCCCGGAACTCCACTAAGGCACGGCTACCCGTGCCCGCACTTCCACCGCGCCCACCGCTGAATAACGCCCCGCCACTCATGATTGATTTAGGACTTGATCACACAGATTCAAGAAGGACCTAACTTCAACTCGTGAAGTTCGAGTCTGGCTCGAAAATTGGACCAACAATGACACGGAAATTTCAGGGAAATTCCAGGGAAATTCCAGGGCACGGAATTACAGGATTGGGTCAAACTGGGGATTGATTAAGCGAAATTGTGTCGCAATCCTTTCGAGTAGGTGACAGAAGCGTTGAATTGACTTGAATTTAGTTGTCTATCTAATGCTATCCAATCAAACACTGTTTTTTTAAAGAAAGTTCGTTATTTTTACTTCTATGAATCAAGCAGGTCGGACATCATAAGTTAAAATATGGCATCGCTGTCCGGAGCTCAGGGTGACAAACCTAAACGGAATTTCAAGTCTAAGAACCAGGAAACCTTGGCCGATCCATGATCGATTGGTTAACAAAACATCAGGGTCTAGATACCTGATCCGGATTTCTTCTTGAAAATGAATCGCTTGTTCATATCATGATTTGTTTAATAACTTTCCTTATTTGTGTCATAGAACCATTAATATCGTTGATACGTTTAGATAGAGGCTTTAAGGGCTATTAATATCGTATCAGGTTAGGTTGGGTTAGGTTAGGTAAGGTTACGTTCGGTTTGATAAGTTTAGGTTAAGTTTAAAAAAGTAGCACCGCGAACTAATCGGTGGAGAATAACGTTTACCCTGAATTACTGGTAATAAGTTATGGGCTATCAAGCCCACAGAAAGGACTGACTGAGATGAAGCTTACTCAAAATACAATCCATGAACAAATTAACCAGTCTATGTGGTCCAACCTTGGATGCACTTTCCTGGGATGGGAATTGTCTTTCATTTAAGCAAAGTATGTCCAGTGGTCACGATCGGTAAACGTTATTCTCCACCGATTAGTTCGCGGTGCTACTTTTTTAAACTTAACCTAAACTTATCAAACCGAACGTAACCTTACCTAACCTAACCCAACCTAACCTGATACGATATTAATAGCCCTTAAAGCCTCTATCTAAACGTATCTAACAGTTTGTCACAAATTTAAAAATGAGCAACGCCAACTAATCGGTGGAGAATAACGTTTATCGTAATTCAGCCGACCCGTAGGCCCCTTACGCTGCACGAAATATGGTTTAGGTTCCGCACTTCAGAGGGCGCTTTGTGAGTCAGCCGCTCAATTTGACTCCTTTAAGTAGCAACTGATTGATGATAATAGCATAGCTTTTGGGAGGTCACTAGGGCACTTTTCAAAACAGTAGAGGTACTAAAAACCCAAGATACAAAGCACAATATTAGACTAAAAACGTTTCTAAGGTTTCAAAAAGTCTTTGGTAAAAAATAGAAAGTTCTAAAAGAGGAAAAATAAGCCCCAAAAATGCCTTTTTGAGCTAAAAGGTTATTTTTGAGCAAGCTAATGAGTAGAACTGTGACAGTTTATGAAAATACAATGCTAAATGAACCATTCCTTTTATGAATAAATGAACTGGAACTCTAATTTAATCCCTTAACAAAGAACTAGGAATCCTCAAAAGGACAAGTAATTTCCCAAAAGTTGACGGTGACGTCATCTTCTTTTCCTGCTTCAATGTCCCAATAAAGGGTCGATTCCTTTTCATTGAATTATAATGCGTTTGTGTTGTTTTTGGCTAACTATCAAAATCTTATTCATAGTTAGTCCCCTGGGTCACATAATCTCCGGAAAGGAAATTGCGTTCAAGGCAAGGCAAGAGCACTTTAAGTAGCAATCTACCGTGTCTCTTCCCGTTTTCTTTGGGCCGTGTGACGTTGCAAGTAAGGGCCCTTATTATGCCCACGGACTGTTGGATCGTTCATTGGCTCAAAGCAGATCCCCGTTTTGTTCTCCAACCAAGATATCGACATTTATCAGCTTGAACAATACTCGATTCTCGCTTTAATTCCTTGCACTTTTTTGTCAAGTCTTGGATCACGCGTTCTTGCTCCAGAATTTTCCGTTTCGCCTTCTTGAACTTTAAGATCAGCATATGAATACTGTGACTAGACTCGTTGATTTCTTGGACAGGATCTCGAGAAAGTTCACTCTTGTTTATCGTAACGACATCCTTTCGCAAATTAGAGACTAGATATGGTTTCTCTATCGTGATCGCGGAATTACGACCCACAGATTCCGCAGGTCTCACTTTGGTCAGATGATACGAATGATCAAATTTGATGGCCTTTTGCAATGAGAGCGTACTTTTGTATACTGTGCCCGATGGATCCCTGATGTTTGGGCGTGGCTTGGAGATGCATGGGAAACACACCGGATCGCGTCCTTTTTGAGGCTTCGCTTTCCACTTTTGTGTATTCTGAATGAGTCAAGTTCAAAGTGCTCCTATAAATGAAAAACACAAACATATTAATGAGCTACATAACTAAATGATGCGATGACCAGATTTGGGAAAACAAGGTAAATACCCGAAACCTAGGTTTTTTTTTATGGGCCTTGGGCCCCTTTGGGGATCTTCTTTAGCGTTATTCATGCTAACTTGAAAAAAATTGATTTCTTGACCACCACCATTCAAATACGATAGTGCATGTTAGGTATGTGTATATGGGTCGGTTTTAAGTGTTGATTTGAAAAAAAAGTCTTTATTGCGAGAATGCCTCATTGGATCCGTTATTTCTTACAATATATACAATTCACCCTGATTTTTTGAGTCTTGGCCCATTCTGGGTTCAAGGAGCGCCATTCGAGGCGATGATCCACTAGAAAAGGGGGGTGGGGAAGACCTAGGATCGAACCCATGAACCCGAGTTTTAGCTCGGTCTGGGGTTAAGCAAATGCGCTACAACCATCTCCCTATTGTGATCATTTTTGCAACTCAGCTTTCACTAAATATTTATGTTAAATGTGGCGCACCAGTAAAACTCAACATGTTCTCCTTTTAGAGTAAAGTTCCCAGTTGGCCTATGGATGATTTTTGAACTTAAAAAGGAAAGAATACCTTAAAAGTATTCTATTGTTTCAGGTTACAAGGGAGCAGTGATGCACATCATTGATTAAAAGGTTAACGTTGCCTAATCTTAATCCATTACTTCTTGATCAAAGTGTCTGGCCACATGATGTGGAAAGAAGCAATAACCTCAACAAGGATGTCGCTAGAGGCAATCTCTGACATGGGTGAACTTGCCAAAACACTTGATTCTCAATGCTTTAACGCGCACGAGAATTCATTTAGCTGAAAATGAAGAAATATTAAGTATTGAGGTTTAAAAATGAAGTAATATTTTGCACCTTTAGGAAAAAAATAGATAACATTTGGTGTCATTTTGAGAAAATAAAAAAAAACTAATAGCTCGCCAAAAAGGACCAGATGTTTTCTCAATCCCTGTCACCATCCATTGTACTACTATATCATAATCTACCAGAAAAAATAGAGCTCGGTAATATGAACAATTCGTTCGAATGTGTCAACTTTTTTTTCGTGTTTTGGGGGAGGTTCCTATACTCAGATTTCACTAAATTTGGAAGGAGCTAGGGCGGGAATTGAATTGGTTGTGCAAATTCCCTTGACGATTGACCTTAAACGGTTTATCAAAACCAAATCATTGCTCAATACCTCTTGCGTCGGTTTGTAATTGATTATATTGCAAAATATAATTGAATATGTAGTTAATCGAGGCAAAACTTATTTCGCAGAGTCTGCAATTTTCGGTGGGGGTCCAACCTAGACGGTTAATTTCGTAAGTCCAAGCATTTCGACAATCTATTTGTCTTGGAAATCTGAACATTTGAACGTGGTTTTCGGTGCGATTGGTACACCCAGGCCCAGCGCACTTCCCCATGTTTGGGTCTTGATGACCATAAAATACTACAGTTCAAATTCATGCATCTGTTTGACATTCACAGAAAGGTTGCTCAATAACAGGGTTGGTATATTTTGAAGGAGGTAGCGGGCCATTTGCCCAATATCCAAACAGAGTTAAAAAAGAGAACAAACTGCGATAAGAATTGAAATTGAAATACGTTTGTTACAAATTGGAAACGAATTATTATGATGAGTTTTCCAAATTAAGTTGATCCAAGGTGTTAAGCAAGCAGGGAGTTGGAGCATCCCAGAGGTCTAAGAATCTTCTACCCAAGTGTCTTGAGTTCAAATTCCGGTGTTAGATCTGACCGATCTGACCCTTTTGTGCGAAGAGACGTAGTAGTGTGGTGGTTAGCCGAGTTACTCATTACTTTAAAGCTGCCCATGACCATCACCTTCCCTGTGAAATGCCGTCTGTTCATGTGGGCGGGTCCTTATTTGTTCTATAAAACTGAACTCTTTTTAGTCAATGCCATCTGTAATGTAAACTGCATATAAATATCCAAATGGTCTTTATCATGTTTAATGCTCTTACTATATTTATATGTTTACGTTTCTGACCTGACCTTTGGACTGTATATCGTTGTCATATTTCGACCCTTACTCGGCTATTAAATAGTTTATCATATTATTGGAGAACTGTTGTCCATTTATTCACGATTTTAATGAGTTGGAAAATTGGTCGGGTTTTCGTTTCCAAACAAGTGGTTAATGATTTATAGTCAAAATGAATTTCGAAAACCTTTCGAAAAGCAAAAATGTTATTAAAAGTGCATCATCAGGTGGCTTATGGTATAGTTCATAGAACGGGGCAAAACATGCCTTCAAGTAGTAATCGGTTTCAGCCAACATATGACCGCACAGATTGAAATTGGCAAAATTAAGGACCTTTTTGGAAAGCGAATCATTCTCATCATGATAGTGCCCATGGGTGTTTTTTTTTCAAATTTTAATCCTCAGTTTTCCCTATGTTCATTATATTAATCATCTTGTTTACCGTGCACAACATAAATATTGGATGAAAGACCCATTGAGAAATGATACAATCACTCGCAAGTTCATATGATTATAAATCTGAATCAAAAAAATTGTCAAACCGTTTTGATCGGGTAGTTTCACGTGTAGACGGCTCAGAGATGAACTGTTAGTCAAATATCAAACATTTCCGAAATAAGTAGGCAAACTTTGTGACAGAATGTTTCTCGTGTAGACGCACCATTACTTGTAAATACGAATAGCAAGTTATAAAAGACCAAACAAAAAAAAAGTGACAAATATTTCCTTGATATCTTTAGGGTCGTGATATTTTGAATCGCGAACTGTAAAAATTTCCAAGACATCCCGATTTTTCCAAATTCTTACCATAAAAAACTTAGGATCCAGCTTTCAGAATATAAGTTGGAAACACTTAAAAACCGACATCATGCAATAAAGTTCCTAGTTGAGAAGGATGCATTTTTTGAATTAACTTTCACAGATTAAGCGTTTTCATCCTTATCCTTATTGTCAAGTACCATCGATATATTTGCATTTTGGAGAAGCTTGGCATGTTTTTTATAATGCAGTCCATTTTCTGACATATTCTAGTTAATCTAGTAGTCTTGCAGTCGCTTTTACACTTCTTGAAAAACATGTTTCAAATTGTGTATTTTGGTACAAAGTTCTAGAAACATGGACTTTGAACGAGCTTCCCGCCAAATCAGCTTGCTCTTGGCCATAATGACTCTGAGCTACTTTTCGAATTAAAGTAATAGTTTAAGGAATGTAGATATCCCCAATTAAAAGTAGGTCATTTTTATATAATTTACTACTAAATTGGCTTGTTTTAAGGTTTTGTTGCCAAAAGCTTATGGAGCTGACCAGGAGCAGGTCAAAAATTCGAATTCTATGTTGTGTTTACTACATAACTATGAACATATCTCTTGAGTTCCTTAAGCATGGTTTGGGCTCAAACATGGCCAAGTTTATCTATTCATCAAGATCTTATGGTTGTATGTAGTGCTCATTGTGAATAAAGTGAACGGATTAGGAGATGAGAAAATTTTGCTTCCGTTCTCAGTCCCCATCCCTAGAAGTCCGTGATTTAGGTAATCTGTAGCTTACTAATAAAAAGAAATTGGGTACTTCCTCTTAAAGGTTTGTTTACTGTGAAAATTTGCATATCATTTGAGCAATCAATTATTTGATACTGACGTATTCAGTGATCTCTCGAAATTGTACCTGGTCAGTCTTTTCAAAACGACGAGATTTTCAATTGTGCAGATTCGCTTAAAACAATCTGTGTTTGAATGTTTCACGAAACGGCTAAAATCAAAAGCCATTTTCTAATATAAACACTTCGCCGGCTGTATTTTGTGTATTGCATTATACCTATTATCAATCATCATAAATCATATACTCTATGCAATGACAAATCGATATTGCTAGCTAAAATTTGGCATTAGTAAAACTTTCCGTAGAAAGGCTATTAAATTGATCGAAAAATTAACTAGAGTTATTCAAAACATAATAATACACTTCTTCAGATGCAATTGCATAGTTTGTGTTTAACGGCAAATTCATTTTTCTCTCTCTGACAAATGTGACTCATTTAGATTTCAGCAAAACGTGGTAATTCTAAGACAAAGAATCACAATCTTCCTTTTCTTCTCAACGTCGGCGTGGAAAATATAACTTTTTCATTTGTCACTTTGTCAAAGGACACGCTAAATATTAAAACCCAAAATCAATTTCATATAGAATTGAGGAATGTGTATTTTTGCATTGATAGTTTTAACAGTCTCTCCAACATGTATCTTATGAAGTATTTGTACTTACTATACAATTGGATTGCATTTTTTAGTTTGAGTTTGGTGCTGATTTTGTGGCCTAGGTAGCCCCGAAGCAACCAACATGGGCGAGATTGTTTGGACAATATCATCCCGTTATGGCTTTGCTTTGTTGTCCTTCAACCATGTTTTACAGGTGTAGAGGCCATTTCGGTTTCGATGCCAGAGAAGAGGCTGAGGTATATGTCTTTGACTTTTATCTGAACTATCTAGCCTTCCTTGCCGACTCCGTGCATGCGGGGCGACCCGCCATTCTGAGTCAATGGGATGCATTCCTCAGCTGTTGAACTCGCCCAGGGGTCAATTGGGACATTCTCTTCCTGGCGTTTGGGTTCGCGTTGCGCCTTCAAGGCGGATTTTCCCTCCTGAGAGGTCAGGTAAGACTCTCTAAGAAATCTCTCATTGGCCCAAGGTTGGAGCTCTTGAGCAATATCGAGGAATGTCGGTCTTTGCCACAGATGCCGGTGCCAGCACCGTCTCATGAGACTGTAAAAATGTTCAGGGCACGACTCTGGCTTCGGCATAACTTTTTGATGATCCACAAACTGCATAACCTCGTTATGAGATAGCCCTGGATAGGGTAGATCTCCCAATGTCACAATTTCCCACAAAACCACTCCATAGGACCACACATCCGTCTTAGTGGAAAATTCGCCTCTCAAGGCTTCGGGGGACATCCAACGGACTGGCATTTTTCCGGGGCCATCTGAAATAAGAGATTGTTAGTTATTACATGATCAAATCCTAAAAGGATGTGGAACACTTTGTCTCTTACGTTTCTGGTAATTATCATAAACCTGACGTGCCATTCCAAAGTCAGCAATTTTGACGATACCCTGAGCAGACACTAAACAATTCCGGGCTGCAAGATCTCTGTGGACCACACTTTTGATTTGGTTGGCAAGGTACGCCATTCCATCAGCAATTTCAAGGGCCATTTGATACATTCTCTGGAAATAATGAAGCTCTTCTTGTTATATCGTGTCTGAAGAAACATTCACTCAGTTGGGTCTTCACTCACGGCAAAAGTGGGAGGGGGCTTATTTGTAAGGTTAAACTCTGAGTTGGGCCTGTGGGTTGTCAAATAAGTTCGCAGGTCCCCCAATGCCATATATTCCAGAAGGACCATGTAAGGCAAGTTCACAGACACCACGCCCACAAGTTGTACCACATGGACGGCCTTGATTTCTCTACGTAGATAACAGGGAGGAAATAAAGGTTAGTTGGCACTTCCTTCGTCCTTGTGACTTGAGGACAGTAGTTTTTACTTCATGAGATGTGCTTCTTGTAAGAACTGCATGCATTCCAGGTGCTCTGCATCTTCGTGGGGCATTTTGATGGCAACTTCGGTTGGTCCTCCTTTTGGATTGACATAGGTTCCTTTGTGAACCACAGCAAACGCTCCTTTGCCAATCTTTTCTCCGATTATCACCGAAGCCCGTTTGATCTCCCATTCGTCAGCAATGTATTCCTTAAATAAACATAATTATAGGCTTTCACTTTAGTTCACATAGCAACACCGCAATGAGCTTATTTTCCTTGGTCTCGCTCATTTCTGTGTGCTCAGGGAAGCCCCATGAGAGACCGCTGGCTCGAATCATTCTCTAGAACTAATGTTACACCAATCTTACCATTGGACAATAGTTGGGATTTTGAGTAGCAAATGTGCTTTTCCTCTGTTTTTCCTGAACCCAACGGAAGTACAGATACGAGACGATGAAGGCCAAAATTAGGAACATCAAGGCAATGGGAGCAATGATAAACCAGTGTACCGACCTGGTTTCACTAGACTGATCCACCCAAATGAAGTTCGTCCAATTTCCTTGAGCACTCATGGAAATGGCTTTCACACTCACAAAGTAACTTTCCTTCATAGGCAGGGGAAATCTGTTCCCAAATTTCTCGAAATCATTGGCCGAGATGCACGAATGGGACACATCAGTTCCATTGGCATCAGATTTGTATCTGATTAGATAACTCAATATATGACCATTGGGATCTTTAGGGGGATCCCAAATCAACCAGGTTGGATCTGACCCGTTGCTTAAACGGTAATGAAGTGAAGATTCGGCAATGTCATCCGCTCCGGGTTTAGGATAAACCAGCGGATTCTGGAATGCGGGTAGGCTACACCACTTAACAAAAGTTTCGCCGACCCACTTAGGGGCGTGGCAAGCTCGTAACTTGACCGAGTACTCGCCAAAATGTTTCAAGTATGTGGCTTGGAAGGACGTTTTCTGACTTGGCACGGGTGTATAGAAAACTCTGTAAGCGTTGTCTTCACGTTGCAGGGTTTGGACCCAAGTTGACGTACTTCCAGAGTCAATGTGGACCTCAGGTACTAGGTTATCTTTGGTTGTGATCTGTTCATCAGCATCATCCCTAATTGATCGCTTGGCTTTAGTTTCAGTGCTCTCATCGTCATTGTCATTGCCAGGAAAATTCTCACGCGTTGGAAAGGCACTATTTATGACCAAGGTTTGGAAAACATCTTTTGATATCCTATTCTCCTCAGTGATTGGACCTTGAACGACCTGATTGTCAGATTGTTGACACTGGGAAGAGGAACAAGCGCACAACTGCTTTTGGATGTCATCCTCAGGCAACTGCTTGTCTTCACTCACATTGGTAGCTGTCACGTTACTTTCCTTGTCCGTTTTGGAATCGATAAATCCATTCTGGAACTGTTTATCACAAAAATTGTCGTTTCGTTCGAGCACTAAGCTGTTCGACTTGAGCTCCAAAAGGAGTTCATAGTGGTCAATCTCTCCATTAGGGGATGACGGTGGTTCCCACATGATGTTAAATGTTGTGTAATTGATATTGACGATTGATAGTCCTTCGGGTTTGGAGGGATAATACACTGGTGATTTAATGTAAATGATTTCTGACTCGGCACCACTGAATTTCTGATTAACCATGTATTCTCGCACGAGAAGAGTGGTGACAAATAAGCCATAATAAGTATTCGGTTCCACATCTGTGATCCTCAAGACCTCGTTGGGCCATGTTAGAGAAGACTCATTCGTATCCGACCCGATTGGCTCAAATTCAACAGTCTGCCATACACTTTTATCACATGGACGATTGGTCCCACTTGAGGATGAGCTTGCCCGATTGGCAGAATTGGAACACTGCTCCAAACATAAGTCGCGTTGCCCGTACTTGGTGAGGTTTTGAGCTTTGAACGTGGGAAGTTCAAGCTTTCTATAATGAACTTGAAAAGTTTTGAAGACCCTTAGGTCATCCACCTGGTTCATATCGAATATGGTCTTCTGAAAGTTCTTGAATTCTAGCCTGATCTCCGTACCTCCGAAATCACTTAACCTGGCAGTTGTGTTCACCTTCAAGTGCATCGGATTGCATTGAGCTTTGTCTCCATTTGTTTTATCGGAAACTTGCGAATCGTTGAGGGTGGGCCCTAGAACGGCCTCTACCTCTTCCTTGCATAAGTGAGGGTTGTAGTTGATAAATACTCGGCCAGGATATCTGACACCGTCGACGGTTCTGTAAATTTTCACTCGGTGTTCCGGGGTTCGTTGCGGGAACATTTTCTTCAAATTCTCATTCTCCGATAACGTCAGCGAGTAGTCTCCCTCCAGATTTCGTCCTTCAATCACCTCCAAACTTTTGAAGACGTCCAATGAGATCAGAGAGACTCGATAAATCAAGAGGCCGCCTTCAATAACTCTCACTTTGGACAGAGCCTGGTCCAATTTCTTGAAGATGTTTCCTATCAAAAGAAAACACATATACGGTATATATATATATATTGCTTTATGACGAAGGTGAACGGTGCGCTAATGAGCGATTTCAGTATTTTTTCGATCCTAGGACTAGGCCTGTTCTAGCATTGGCACGCCACTTTTTGTAATAGTAAGGCAAAGGGCAAGGAACTTACTTTTATAATGAACGTTAAAGCAGCCTAAAGGACAAAATGAGCAAAATAGCCTTTGTCATTAGGTCGAGTTCCCAATTGTGTTCCTTACAACGGAGTGATGCGAAAATGTAGACAAGATAGCGTCCGTTCATACTAAGAATGCTTAACGGTTCTTTTCCCAAATTTTACATTTTTAAGAGCATTTTCGGAGTAGATAATGATAACTTTGAAGTTTTTTTTGGTCATTTCCAATAGATTTTAAGGGAATTTGCGAACTACTTAGAATTAAATTATCGTTCCTGAGAAAGATAAGTCAATATTTTGAACATCCTAAAAAAGAAACAGATGTCAATTGCTCAAGAGTTGAGTTACGGCTTTTGTGGGGAAAGAAACAATGAAAAATGAGCCGATCAAACTCAGCAGCGATTTGATAGAATTTCCTAAATATTTCGGTTGAAGACACTTCTTAATGTAGTCTTAAAATGTATCAAATAGCTTCTATCTACATTTTAATTCAGGGCTATTCTAAAGGTAATTATGTAATTTTATGGGCCGTCACTGACTCAAAACATTAGAAAAAATGTGTATAACTTTGTACATTTGCAGAACTGGCTTCAAAAGTCGTTGAATGGAAAAAATCCTATAATCACTCAATATCGCACCGTGGCTAGTTTTGAAGATGTATTGGGTCAAGTGTCCTCTCCCAATCTGCGCAAGATTGACACTACTCCAAAAGAAGAACGTAAAATCTGAGGTTCCTGGAACAAATATTGTCTAATTTGTGCTGAAGTGAATTTTTTGAAGCACGACTTCCTCAAGTGCAAAGAGGGATCAATTTCTTTGCAAGGCCTGCCACTGTGCCATTTTAAGCAATTCCAGCCAATTCTAAGAGCCACAGACTTTTGAAGCCAGATCTAGCATTGGGAGAATATCACATATAATTGCTTCTCATGCTTTGAAATAAGCAAAGGGACAAAAAGACCAAGTAAGGTAGCGCAAAACAGTCCTGACACAAAAGACCAAAAAATACCTGGGGGTTTAAGAGTACATTACAGTTTTGTAACAAAATCATGGGAAAATATATTGAGCAGTTTTTATTCATTTATTGAGATGTGAATGGTTTATTTTAGTGTTTCAAATCAAATTCCTTGACATTTACTTTCTTTTTCTTTATTATGTGGTCAAAAAAAGCAAGTTCTGGCTTTCTGATCAGTAACATATCAATAAATTTTAATTGATAAACTTAGAACATCCCTGGAACGCTTATCCATAGGAAGCAAGATGTTTAGTAAAATTATTCATTTACATCTACCGTATGTAGCGTTATATTGACGACTTTTGTAAAAAGGCCAAACTGAAATTATTATTGTTTGACATTTCTTTCATTGAAATGAATGTAAAAGTACTTTCTGGTGTCAGTTCTCTTGACACTGGCTGCTCTAAAATATTCGTTTCAAACTCAGCTTGGCTAGTGTATGCTTTTTGCCAACTCTTCGCAATTTCCATCTATTTCCAATGCATTGACTAGAAATTTAAAGACACAAATGTTTTGAAAATATGGCATTTGGCGTAAGAAATGCTTGAGACATGACCAGACCAGAAAATACGTATTTTCACATAATCTCGTTTGAAGGAACTCATAAAATCTATTCAATTGGCCCTCAAGCCTGTTTTAAAGTGTTTGTAGTGTGTTCTTTTCTTGCCTGTTACGTAACTCAAAAGTTTAGGAGAAATTGCGCGTGAAATCTTACCAGTCCATCAAAATTGACTGTAACCGCTCAAAATGGCACCGTGTTCACTCACAAAGCCACTTACTTCCTTTCAATATTATAGAAAGGGACCCTTTGATGACCGTGCATCCAACAAACTTTGCTAGTGCATCTGCACTGAAGATCACTCCCCCTTCGCATTCAATTTGGCAATGCTCTGTGCAGACTTTACATGTTCCATCTTCTTCTTTGGTGTTTTCCGGACATTTACTAAGACATTGGCCTTCAAAAGGCTTATAAGCTCCGCCCGAGCCTTTTGTATCAATTTCAGCACTGCACTCCTCGTTACTAACGCATCTATAGTCCTTGAGCTGGAACCATAAAAAAGAACATGATTGCCATCAATGTTCACAATGAATTCAAAGGCTTGGTATTTTATGGCCTTACTGTAAATGTCCGTTGAGGGCACGAGCTCTGACAAAGGCTCCCAATACGTAAGTTTCGACATGAGTGGCAACCCCCGTTTTGAGGCCCTGCGATGTCATGGTCACATCCTCCAAGGCATTCGCTGGCACAGTTCTCTATCAAACCATTGGAGTCGTAGAAGCAGGTTTGGGTTTTCGGCGAACAATTGTCTAATTCGAATCTTTGGCAATGCTCAAGGTTCCAGCAGAACTGAGCCTTTCCATGGGGCGTGGGAAGGAAAGGACAACTCGAAGGACACTTGTACGGGCAAATTCCACGATCGAAAACCTCCTGAAATGAGGTTGTAAAGAGGCATGAGCCTAGTTGGAATCCTGTCCAAACATTGACACAATCTTCCCAAGGGAAATGGATCGAGAGAAGAAAGAGAAAGAGAGAAAGAGAAGAGGTGTTTTCTTTCCAGATTCACATAGGAAATCTGGGTGCGCACTTGCCTGGACGTCGATGTGGTTGTGATAATTTTGTGAGACGATTCGCCTCCAGTCAATCAAATCCACATAGCACAACATGAGGTTGTTTTTAATGACCACGCCGCCACGGAGAATCGTGGTTAATGAGGTCAAACCGACATCGCGTAGATTCTCGTTATCCAAAATAGACAGAGCTTGGTCCTGTAAAGAAAACGCAGATTTAGTCTCTCTCTCTCGTCCACATGTTGACGCTTTGAAAATGCCCTTTCAATCAGGTGGTGGCCTCCAAATAAGCACAAAGAATATGGAGTAATTGGTGAACACTTTCGGAATTTGGGACTGACCTATCCAGTTCGACAGCTAACTTTTAAAGGGGGAAAAAGTGGAGCATTTCTTACCCCAAGAAGTTCATGACCGCGAATGACAATCAAATTGGGAAACAGATGAGACAGGCTTTCCAGCTGATACGATTTGTATACCAAAAGGTAATTGGTGATTTCCACAATGTTGGGGAAACTAAGATCCATCGAAATGTCATTCATTCCTCCGAAGTTTCCCATGCCTAAAAAAACTCCCACATTGCCTTCGATGATGGTACAGTTCTGAAGGTGGTCATAATCGGAGGCTCGAAGAGATTTGAGAGTGATGTTTCCGCACACTAAAACAAACAAACAAACAAACAAGCGAATTTCCATAATATTCAACGGTGTGGCGGATTGAATGCAAAAGAAGTGGACCAATCCCGCTCAAATGAGCTCAATGTGGGCACACTTGATCGGGAAACATGTTAGTCGTCAATTGAACAGGTGCATAGCCATTCTCAGCATCAATGCGGTAAGTTGCCTTTCACGAGAAGTATGTCGCATTGATTTAAGGGCCAAATGTCTCCAGAGAAGAACAATCTCATTTGGTATCTTACCTTCCCCATCTGTCTTTGTCATCCATCCAAGAAGGACTCCTACACTGATGAGAATGCCTCCATAGTTCTTGGCACTCATTTCAGGATTCTGCTCAAGATTTTGATATTTTGATCAGTGGCTCAAAATCCAAACCTCCAATTTTAGGTCAGATCCACTTCCATGGCTGGACCACGCATGACCCTTGCTACTTCAGGCTCAGCTGAGATGCCTTTCGAAAATTCATGAACTAGATGTGAGATCATTTATGTAGATAACCGCCAACAAAGGAGACTTGTTCTACTATGAGAACTGAAACATGTACTCACTCACTTGGTCCGCTGAGAATAATGTCCTTCTATTACGTTCGAAGTTAGAACTCAAGGTGCTGAACATGGCAAGGCTGAGTGTTTCAAACCCGGTTTACTCGCTTTTATAAAACACTAGTAGCAATAGCAAGCACCTAGCCTTTTGAGGATATTGCTGATCCTCTGACATGTTTGAAAAAATCAGAAAGAGACACGTTAAAGTACGTTCAAGTTGTTACGTCTCACTCGGAGCGAATATATTTCTGTCACGAAAAGAATCAGGAATGAGTGCCTATAAAGCTCTAATATTTCGTAAGACCTCTAAGCAAGCTAACCCGTCTCGTTCATTGACTGTAAGGCGTCTTTGTGTCGGAGACGATGACCTTCAGCCTTTGGATGGGAAAACAAGCAGACACATCAACACAGATGTACGTAGTACAATCACTGATCAAAATAAGTGCCCGACTCATGGCCACGTTGATGTGGAGTATCATCAATACAATTGCCAGAGGAACGACGGACGCTCTTATCGCCGCATTGATAAGGAAGCACTAACACAAACGATATGATTTGAGCGTCGAATCATTATTTGTTGTGCCGAGCAATCTAGACTAGGTGATGCTTTCACATTTCACTTGTTCGTTGAACTTCCCAGTCGATAAGTCGCTCTGGCGGCCGAGGCGTCAGAGAGATTCATTCCTTCAAGGAATGTTTTCGTGCTCACAATTGAATGTGAGTTTCATTTCTTCCAAGTCTTCTCGGCTTTTTCTTCCTCCGTCCAGACTGACGGACCAAGGACGACTTACTACTTCGGACATACCGTACGTACGTACCTCCGTACACTCTCTCCATAAACACGTACCACATACTCGATAACTCGGGAGTCTCGTCGAGCACGAGAGCGTCAGTGATATCCAGCGCTAACATACTCACTCTCTCACTCACGCTCTCACACTCACAAGGATGGAGCGATGGCCTCAAAGCAGCTTTACAGACACACAGGACCACTCTCCTAAAAAAATACTCCATCCATATATTTGTCCAAAAAGTGAGCGAGCTCCTGAGCTAGGCAGTGTTGCCAGCGTGGTTTCTTGAAATCACTCCAAAATATTGCTGAAATATCACCAGGAATTCAGAAAGCCTGACTTGATGTTTTACATGAAGAATTGATTTCTTGATTTGCGTACCAGATCGGTTTTTGCTCCTTAGGAAAGGACAGGCCTCTGTAAGCCAAGTCACAAGTCGGGGTTCTCTTCAGCCGGATTATCACACTGTTTGGTGGATTTGAATTTTTGTTTTTCTCTGACCCGGGGGATTATTCCTAAGTCATTTTTGTGTAGTATTAACTATTTTCTAGCTTTTCAGAGCTACTTATGTCCCGTAGATTTCAAAAGAATTCATAAGCTCCCTTCTCACATGTCTGATGAAATTAAGCCACAAAAATGGAAAATGAAGTACATTTCTACCATCCGGCAGCACTGACATACATCGTGAGTAAAATTGTGTGGAGGACAGAACCTAGGTTGGATCCATGAGCGTGATTTTCTCTCGCCTTTCCTGAATGATGCTGTCTCTAGGGAGGGAGTGTTGGGCCGTAAATTGTCGCCTGTGTCATTGGTCTTCTTATTGGATCCATGAGCGTGATTTCCTCTCGCCTTTCCTGAATGATGCTGTCTCTAGGGAGGGAGTGTTGGGCCGTAAATTGTCGCCTGTGTCATTGGTCTTCTTATTGGGTAATTAGTAATCACTCGTCAAATACACATTAAATGACATCTCGCCGATCAGCAGATGTACAAAAGTGATGAATTATTTGAATCATTGCCTTGATTTCTTTGCTAACACCATAATATTATTCCTAAGCATAAGACATAAAAAGGCGGCATTAACGTATCGTGGCGACCACACGTATATGGGGATCGACAAGGCGAGGACAGTTTTCCGATATTGGCCTTCAAGCCTTCACTTGGACCTCCCATCGCTCTTGTAATGTGCCATCGTTAGGAAATTTAAACTGGCCCTGTGTGTGTTGAGCACAAAAAGTCTCTTCAATAATTGATGGATAATTACAGTCAAAACGCCACTGGGGTAGCCGGGCCATTTCGTCAGGCCATTTCGTCAGGCCATTTCGTCTTATTCTGAGACAAATTTAGACCCGTCTGAGGCTGCCACGCACAATGTTGGCCAGGAGCAAGAGACACATGATGGCAAGGAAACAGTATTTCCACACAACCTGAACAGCCAATTCTCAAAGTGCTGATGCTAAACTGGTTTTGCAGGTCAAAATGCCATGACAATCAAGTCCAGAGCCAAACAACTTCTTGACGAAAAAGTGGCTTGAGTTCAACTTCAAGCCGGGAATAAGTTGGGAATAGTGAACAAGGCATGTTTTGCTGTGACGTAATCAACTCACCATGAATATCAGTTGCGGTCGGAGTAAAGAGCACAGTCTGCTACCTGCTCCTCCGGTTATTACGTTACTTTTGCAATTGGGCCAGCCAAGAAAATTAATGATCCAGCGAAATAAATTTGTCTCAATTTACACAGGTATCCCACTACAGCCATTCACTTGTCGATCAATGAACATGCACTTTGGCGATTCGTTTGGCCACCCTTGTACTTTGCTGCAGCTATTTATGTATGTTTACATATTGTACTGGAAGAAGGTTTTTGGCAAGAGGAGTATTTGTGACATAACCTTGTTCAAAGGTGATCTCCCCCTCAATCTCGTCTAATAAGTAGTAAAGTAGTGCTTAAAGATGGCGACCAAGCTATTCACCCAAGAAATGCGAGAGGCCACCAAGACTATCCATAACATGAGTGATGCCTTGGTCAACATCAAATTAGGGGTGTCCATTTCCAATCCCGAGGTTTGGGCTGAAGGACTCATGGTCTTCTACGAGATTTTTAGAGCTTTGGAACAAGCCATGGAGGACCATAAAGATTCACTCATTGGCGAATTCGACTTGCCCGGACTCAGGCGGGCTGAGGCGTTTGAAGCCGATTTAGCCTTCTACTTTGGGGACCATTGGCGTCAAACTTACGAGATCCGACCGGAAGTGGCCCAATATCTGGCTCATCTAAAGAGGCTGGAGGATGAGAATCCCTACCTGCTTATTGCGTACATTTACCATCTGTACATGGGGCTGCTCTCAGGAGGTCAATTGTTGAAGAGCAAGAAGGACTTTTTCAAGTCTGGAAAGACGGCAACCCAAGATGCGGGCGACGCCGTGACTTACTTTAAGGATGTTTCTATTGCTAGTTTGAAGAAGCGAATGAAAGAGATTGCCAATACGGTGGCCAAGGACCTGGATGATGAAACCCGTAAACAGATCTTGCAGGAGGGTGTTCAAGTGTTCAAGTTGAATAACACAATCATCAAAAGCGTCAGAGGGGTTAATGACATTTTCTATAAGCGTGTGGGGATATGTCTTGCGATTCTGTGCATTATCTTACTTTTAATCAGATTCATATTCTTTTAGGGTTGAAAAATAAAGATAGCTTTAGTTTGAATTTACTATCTCCATATTTTAGTGGTTAAGTCAAGGGGGGGGCGGCCTTTTCTGAGGGGAAAGGGGAGGAGGGACAGGCATGAAATGCTAGCGTAGTATATAAAAAAATGCCATTAAGTAACCTGTTACTATATTAATAGTGCAGTGATAGATCTATCGCATTAACGAATAGTGATCTTATTCGAGGACGCTTACCGAACAAGTCTGAGTACTCAAAATCGGAGAAAAATATCGACGGAAGGTGGACAAGTTTAAATGCGGAACCTCTCCCTAAGCTTTGTCTTATTATAAATTAGCACCTAATTAACGGTTTTTTACACAACCTGAAACAAAAAAGGATAACGCAGCATGTCAAACGAACGGTTGGATATGGTTTGCTTCTCTAAACACTGTCTTTAAACTTTGATCTAAGTTTTTTTTTGTACTAAATTGTGGTGATCTAAATGCAAATTTGCTGATAATAAAGACCATACTTATGTGCAAGTTGTGGTCAGCCTTAATGAATATAACATGAAAAAGGTAACTACAGTGGAACACGCTTTTATCATCTCCGCTTATAACGTCACTTCGCTTCTATCGTCGTTTTCTCAAAGTCCCGATTCATTCTTACAGTTTTAAATGAATTGACTCCGCTTACAGCGTCGCCTCAATCCGGATATATCGTCATTTTGAGGCAAATTTTTATGCACTTTCTTGCTCTAAAAACTTTCATTTCTGATTACGCACAGCAGCTGAATTAACTTAATACTTGATCTATTGAAAAAGCTTAACAGGTCTTGTCAATCGATCTTGAAAACAAAAACAGAACACGGATGAAAACTGATTCATTTGCCTGCCAATCAAGCCGAATTCAACTTTGTCTGGAGTTTCAATATGCCTCCAAAACAATTTTTCTCAGTCAAAGCAAGGAACCTGTTTTAAAAGCCTAAGTTGATCCTCCAAAGATGCCGTTGTAGACAGCTCAGGAATCTCCTACATCCCAAAAAATTGACGCTGCAATGCCATTGGTTAGAAGAGGCTCACTCCAAGGGAAGTAAAAAAAAACGTTGTTAAGACATTAAAGCCAAGTATCCTTGATAGTTTCTTGGAAATCAAAATCAAGTTTCAAGAATTGTAGCCTCTTTTGAGTTGTATATCGTTTAAACACTCGTATTTTGAGATTTATTTGTGTATTTGAGGTCGTTATGCACCTAATAGAGAAAATTCGGGTATTTCGTCAATCCGGATACATCGTCAATTTGGCTCGGTCCCAAGAGCGACGATATAAGCGGGTTCCACTGCATTAGAAAAAGAGGAAGAATAAGAAGGATCACGATCAGAACAGTTTTGCCTTTTGTTCCACGTTTGAAAACTGCCCTCTTATATTATCTAAAGATAAGTTTAAAAGAGTCAGATCAACTTATTATGAAAAAGTCCTTAGTTGTCCGGTAGCTGTAACGAGAAAATGAATATGGGAAATAAAATCAATAGCGGTGGGGACAAACACTTATCGCATATTTCAAACATTTCATGCGTTTTTCGTCTTTACAGAACACGACTCTAAACGAAAATTGTGATCTTTCAATGCTAGGGCTTTAAACTTTCATGCATTTGAGGCTTGAGAAAGCCATAGATTAAAACCATTCCTCTTCGTTTACAAATCTTACACAATTGATCGAGTATGGGGGGAGGAGGGTTATAAATGGGGTACAACTACAATTATCTATTATCAACTGTTTTGATCATGCACTGCTGAATACATCTTTAAACATTCTAACGAATTTGCGACGTATTTTTGTTCATAGTTGTGCAATCTGTTCCTTTAAATCTTCAAACGCTAGCTAACCTTTACCTAACAAATAGTCTTAATTTTTTTCGAACTATTTTACGAAAAATATATTCGTCTAAGATTTAATTAGCCTTTTGGTAAAAAAATAGTTATTTCGCTAGGTTCTACAATACTTGAAAATTTGTCAAGAAAACCGACGTTGGTGTGCAATAAGTCAAAATTATCGATGCCAGATCGTTTAATGGCCATCATGAAACGTAAAATCCGTATCTAAATGGAATTATATTAAAAAATCTATCAAGGCACATTCAAGGTTGTTTAACAAATTCACTTTAAATAAAAAAAAAATTGAGGCATGTAATGATCCAACAAACGTACATTAAGTACGCCTAAAATAGCTTATCAACATTACTCAACAACTACAAACTTAAATTTTATAATAATAATAATCTTTATTGCGACTCTTGGTCATGTCATGGCGTAAAAGTAACTATAAAATAAAATCTGATGTATATACATTATACAAAAAGGGTAAAACAAGAAGAATGTCAAAAAGGTAAAGGCAATAAAATAGTTGACTAGAAAGTGATATCACAATGAGTATGACTAAAATTGGTTCAATGCACATGAAAACAGGTAAGAGGTGAGTTGCAGATAGTACAAAGACAGGTAGGTAGAGGTAAGTGATGAAAATCTTGGTTATTGCAGTAGAGTGGATGGGCCAGATTGAACAGATCCTTTGTCAACTCCCGTCGCTGATGGCATTTGGCTGGGAGACGGACAAAGGT
>NC_081443.1:1821755-1826780 GCF_007210705.1 Tigriopus californicus
AACACTCAGCCTTGCCATGTTCAGCACCTTGAGTTCTAACTTCGAACGTAATAGAAGGACATTATTCTCAGCGGACCAAGTGAGTGAGTACATGTTTCAGTTCTCATAGTAGAACAAATCTCCTTTGTTGGCGGTTATCTACATAAATGATCTCACATCTAGTTCAGGAATTTTCGAAAGGCATCTCAGCTGAGCCTGAAGTAGCAAGGGTCGTGCGTGGTCCAGCCATGGAAGTGGATCTGACCTAAAATTAGAGGTTTGGATTTTGAGCCACTCTCCGGCCTTTCTCTAAAGGCAACCTCTAGACGTTAACCACACCCAAAAACGGAAGAGAACGGATCTCGTACGGATTTCATATGGCGGATGTAAACCAGCATCCCTCACAAATATACCCAAGTTACAGGTGTTTGACTTTTTGGCTTTTTGATTAAAAAAAAATGAAGGACAAACTATTCTCAGAAGATTTTACGTCTTAATTCCGTCCTCCAGTTATTATCATTTGTGCATTCGCAAATTACTTCTGGGTATGTGATTCCTCGGCCATATACAGCAATAAATGGAAAGCATTTTTTGACGCAACAACCAACTTGGATGTACCAAAATTTGGCCTTGAAATTGACAATGTTTGCGCAATTTGAATTTCAACTCTTTTCGTGCGATTTGCGTGTTCATTTGTTGGACTTACTTTCCTGACTAAATGCTAAATTCTAGCTAAATTCGCCATTTCTAGCTTCTTGGTGGACTGGAGGGGACTTTTTTCAATCACTCATGCCTCTGAGTTTAGGCTTGGACGTTACCCAGAATGAGAATCTGCGATGTCGAGTGTATTTTCACACCGGTTAACGTCCAAGCCTTTAACTCCTCGGTGAGAGCTTTGAAAACAGGCCTTTGGTCGTTTATCAACATTAGCTAACAGTTTTCGACCAAATTAAGATGTTGACGGGGAGAGTAGGTCGATCTGTAAAGAAACCCGTGGAGGTAGACCGCTAAAGAAACGTTATTCTGCATTTTTATGCAATGGGTTCCGAATTGATGTCGCCAAATTCCCCTAACCCAGGACCATTGGACAGAAAGATAAGACAAGTAATTTCTAGTTTCTGGATGTTTTCTTCTGGAGCTGAGTGAAGGCTCGGCCCGGTACAATGCTCCAAGAAAAGGAAATACATTTCAAAGTAATGAAGAGCATTTTTTTTGTTTGTATCTAAACCATAAATAGGTATATATTCCTTCCAGGCGAAAAGGAATCATGATGATCTTCCTACGATGGCGTTTTTCTGATGTGCTATTATCACGCCATCTAAGAGTCATTCTCTGAGTTAGGGCGGCTTTACACTAGGATGGAAAACCAGGATTGAATCCGGTTTGAGGATGGAAGTAGAACTAGTGCTGGGGCGAGTTTTTCGCAGTATGAGTCTTTTTGTTCGACTTCAGTACAGTGGAAGACGGGAGTCGCCCCAGCACTAGTCCTACTTCCATCCTCAAACCGGATTCAATCTTGGTGTAAATCCACCCTTACAGAGAGTGGCGGGTTAAATCCCAAAAGGCAAGTAAGGCAGGGAGTTCAAAGAGGAAGGAAGCCAACAAAATGCAGCGCGTTTGCTCTCCCATTTTTCTCCAGGCTAGTTCCTCCTGAGTACCCTCATGTCTAAATCAGAAAGCAAATTCAAGAAAAATATCCATTTATTAGTTCAATGCATCAATGGGAAAGGTCTAATGCTTGAACGAGTGAAAGCATAGGTTAGCTTAACCATTCCTTGATTACACTGAATGAAATTGAATGCCAAATACGTTCGATATGAAGCCAAACTTGCATTTGAGCAAGCCACTGTCCAAGAAACCGGCCCTTTGAACGGCAGATGGTAATTGCTACGGAAATTGATGACGCCAACTTGAACACGTCTATATTGCACTTATCAATATCAGTTTATAAAACAGCAAAAAAGGATACATCAAAACTCATCAATTGAAATATATTAATACACATTTTCATGCCATGCATCCCAAAAATTCCGATCTCAGTGCAATAAAATTATCATCCAGACACTGCAAGAACAAAAACTGAACGTGTGAACTAAAAAAAACATATGCGCATCCATTTCGCTCAATTACGTCTGCAGCATTTCATCAAACACCTATCTTCTTCTTTTCCAAAACTATTTCATGAGAATATATGAATTCGATATCTTCCTAATGGTTCGATGCTTCAACTCCTTTGGTCGGCTCCTCATGGAAGCAATTTCGCCATCTTTGAGCCAGAAATTTGTTTTAAAGCCCTCTTTACGACCTACGTAAAAGTTTTGTCAAGTACCATAGAAACCTGCTTCGTCCATCCACAGAGCAATTCGAAAGTCAGTCCCGAGTTGAGCAGCGGGAGCGCTTCTCCACTCCCTCTTTGCCTTGTTGAGTGTGCCAAGTGGAACACAAGGGATAACAGAAGAAGAGGGAACATCAAAGGAAAATAGCCCGTGCTCTACTTATCATCTCATACAATTCCATCTTGACATAATATAACCCTTCCAGAATGTTCAGAGGGTATAATGTGAGCATGCAGTGAGCAAAAAAAAAAAAAACGAAAAAAAAAATAAAATCTTCCTGACCTCGATCACAAACCCCAATAAAACCGTGTTTCCTTGTAACAACAACTGTTCTTAAAATCAGACTACCAGGCTTCAATCCCCATTAAGAAAGTCCTAATTTCAATTTCCATTCCGTCATTCCGTGCGAGTTCGGAAACGGCCGGTAGGGTCGCTCTCCGGGTTTGCCGCTGGCGCGAGCTTTGTGATTGGACGCGAGGAACGTTTGACTCGCTCGCGTCAAAGTTGTCTCATTCGCTTCCTCTCGGCGATTCCTGGCAGCTGCTGATCCGTCTCTCAAAGGAACGGAAGGGGCCAGAAATCCCGTGAGCGACGGAAGCATCAAAAGGAAGGCACGATCGGTCGGTACTGGAGAGAACGATTTGAACCCTGAACCTAAGGCGGATCCTCCGTGACTGAGTTTGGCTGGCTGGAGATGGGAGAGGGACGGGCTGAGAGCCTGGGCTGAGGCCCAAGTCAGATGAAGGTGGTGATCCAGTGAGCGCTAGACACCATCGAGGGATGTGTTGAGAGCTCATAACGCTCAATTTACTTTTATTGAGTTTGTGTAGTGTGTGCAACCCGACCGACCGTTGGTGTCGTAGTGAGGGAAATAATACCCACTTTTTATTGTTATTAAGTGAGTTAAAGGACCTTTCAATCCTGCCGCCCGCACGGTTACGACAACCATCAACCTCATCATCCTCCCCTACCACGACCTTTGGCAAGCCAACAAGTGAGAGTGAGGCGTGGAAACCCAACGAGTCTAGGCCATGATGCTGACGAATGGCCAACAACAGGGTAATCCGAATTCCCTGACTCCCAACTCTGAGGTCCAAACGGCCAATCAAGCTGACCATCATGGAAATGGAGGTAAGGCAATGAATGAATGAGTGCGTGTTGCGTGCGGCTTTCATGCCGAAAGGGTAAGAAGGAACCAAGGGCTACTGGTGTCATTCCTCGGGGACTCTCATTAGTTAGAGCCAATTTGGCCTTAATTCAATCAATTTAGAAATAACCACCTTTAAGGAGGTCTTCGANATGGTAATGGAGGTAAGGCAATGAATGAATGAGTGCGTGTTGCGTGCGGCTTTCATGCCGAAAGGGTAAGAAGGAACCAAGGGCTACTGGTGTCAATCCTCGGGGACCCTCATTAGTTAGAGCCAATTTGGCCTTAATTCAATCAATTTAGAAATAACCACCTTTAAGGAGGTCTTCGAGGTAGTCGAGGATAAGTTGGCCGCAAGGTCAGAAGTGGACATCTTCTGGCTTCATACACCCTCTTTCTTCTCCTAACATTCAGATGATCTCCGGCTCCACGGTCACTCTCAGATTGATTTGAAAAAGTCCTTACGGGATGGGATTCATGCTAACAACCTCTGTCTAACCAACGCTCACCATGACCCTAATCATGGCTCTCAACACCACCATTTGCATCACTTGCCTTCGCACGGAGGCCTTTTGGTGCCCCCTCCAGGTAGTGCTTAGCCCAATTAACGACGTCCCACGCGGGCGGCACCGTCATGGAATACTAATGATCCAACTCTGCTCTCCGCTCTTCTTCCCTAGGCACTATCAGTCCGAATTCGGATAAAGATGGGAAACAAAAACGCCATCGGACCAGGTTCGATCCCCACCAATTGAATCAACTGGAGCAAAGCTTCGCCAAAACTCACTATCCGGACATCTTCATGCGCGAGGAATTGGCATTGAAGATTGGCCTCACTGAGTCTCGAGTCCAGGTAGGGCCCACAATTTTTTCTTCCTCCTTAGTCGAGATCATTCTAGGTTTGTTGTGTTGGATTGTTGAGAAAACAGTAGTATTGTAGTTGTCACATGAGGAGGATTTAGATTTAGCGCGTTTGCTCAAAAGTAGAAGCGACTTCAAATTAGGAGCTGATAGGTATACATATCGATAGCTATAACGAACGCAATGTCAAAGTTAGCTTGAAACGATTGACAACATGTTTTCATTATTATTTCATGAGTCAACCATTTCGCTATTTCATATTCATGTTTGTTTTGAGCACCTATTGTTACCGTTTTCTTTTTCGGTTCTATCACGGAGCATCTTAAATGACTCATTAAAAATTCATTCATAAAACTAAAACAAACCTTTTGGTTGATAGCCAACATTTTGTCACGCAAATCCAATATTGGTATTGTTAAACATGAAGAAAAAGTTACAAACATGGTTTCCAATTCCGAGGGAAAAGATAAAAAAAGTCAACAAAAAAGCCCTTTTTTTTGTCGCGCCCATTTTGTACCATAGGTTGGAATAAAGAAAAGCCCGATAAATCCGGAAAGAGTCAAGTNCTATTTCATATTCATGTTTGTTTTGAGCACCTATTGTTACCGTTTTCTTTTTCGGTTCTATCACGGAGCATCTTAAATGACTCATTAAAAATTCATTCATAAAACTAAAACAAACCTTTTGGTTGATAGCCAACAT
>NC_081443.1:1826816-1839753 GCF_007210705.1 Tigriopus californicus
CAGGCGATATCAACAAATCCGAGATGGAGAAGGGAAGAAAGGAAGGGGGGGGGCGGGTATGAAGGTGGAATTTTATTTTTGAAGAAAGAGCCGGAGAAAACCCAATCCCATTTACGGGAGAAAGACCCTCGGACCAAGAATTTCACACTTTGCTTTGAGTGAATTGCCGAGAAGTGTCGGATTTGGTGTCCGATGGTTCTTCTTCGTCCAAGTATGTTTCCTTTGTGCTTGAATGACGGGAGTGAGTAAAAATACCGGCAGGAGGTTGTACAAAGGTGTGACTTTTACTGCCCGTCACGCCAAATTCATTCCGGCTTAATCTCGATCAATTTGCATTCTTATCTCTGAAACACACTGGATCATTACTCGGCTGGGTCAATGAATTAGGCAGTGAAACGATCCAAGACAAGATCCTTTTTTGGGATGTAAAAAACGTTGTGCGGTACATTTGCGGCTGCAGTATTTGTTTCCAAAGCCATCGTTTCTATCCTCGGTGCGATATTGACTTTTTGTCCATTTTCTGAGATGGATGATGGGGTGAGAAGAAAGGCCCTCGTAAAAATCCTCCCATCTTTTTGCCGACTTGGGCTTCTCACTCAAGCTCCGGCTTGTTCATGATGCTTTTGATACTCAGGTGCGAAAGTTCAATTCAATTCCCTTGTGAAAACAATGGTTGAATGACACGAAAAAGCCCCAGCCCATCTCGATTCTTTGAAAACCCTCCCAAGGACGGCCATTGCGTTGACTTCATCCGCCTCAAATCTCATTCTTAACTGACTCCTAGTGAAAATCGACGGGTAGTTTCCCACCTTTGCCCACGACTCCGAGTTGTACCCTCCTCGGGATCTGGCCACCCAGATCTCGACATCCCTTAGTTTCCCACACTTGTTGTATTGATACAAGCCCTGGTTGTGTCTCTTCAGAAAACCATTACCGAGTACAATGCGTGTTAGTGCCATCGAATCCTCGTAAACTGCTCAAGTGCACTTGAGAACTTTGACACTTTTGACAGGGCTTGTCGATATCGTCTGGATGACCGGGGCGGTCCGCTCATGTCCAAAGGATATCGATATCCAAGAACTCTTTGTCGAACTCGGTGTCGCCGTATTGATTTCATTTCATCTAGATCTCACACATGCCACCACCACTGGACGTGCTAATTAGTTCCCGATTGCTGTGGAATTTGATCGAAGTTGCCGATTGGGTTTCACAGTAAATAATTCCGTTCGACCTCAGTTTACCAAACTGGCTTTGTCTTTATTTGCCATTTTATTGGTCGATCACAATGGAGATGCCCGACTAAATTGAGACCGGATTGCTTTAATTTGAAAAGTTCGTGTTTTTCACAATCTTAAATTGAGCAAAAGCATGTTTTGATTATTAACTGGAACTCTACTAATACATGAGTATGCAACGGAAGGAGCGTGACGATCGGAATTTTCAGTTCATTGATCATTCGACACGTGCCCACCACATTGTCTGGAAAAGTGGTTGATGGCACGATGACAGTTGACAATCCTTAAGCAGGATGTGAAATGACTATTTCCACACTCATGTGTATACAAGACACTACTTCGGGGTTGCCCATGACTCGTCAATTGTTTATTGCCGAACTCCCCAGATTGGCAGGAGTTCAATTTTACTTTGCTCCTTACAAGTGCCGCCGACTTGTTTTGTTGGTATATAAATCCTAATCCGGACTATTTAATTTTGATTATCCAGATTTAAAAATAATCTACTTCAATATTTTGCACTGCACTCTATCTATTTATCACTAATCTTGCGAGGAGTCGTCAACAGTTTTTCGTTGAATAGGCTTATGTCATTTAGTAGCTCGATGTAATTGATAACGTCATCGTACTTGTCTATTAATATGAATTCTGATTCGTTCACATTTGCGGTCCATGTCAAGCCCAATTAGATTATGGTCACGTGCAGGTTCGCTCGTCTTAATAATAAAAAGACACCCTACCCTGATTGCTTAGCACTCACCCCACCCACTGAATGGATGGAACCCATTGTTCAAACAACAGGATTTGAAATTTGTCGCATCCCTTTGATTTATGGAGTGTGCGGGGACGATGATTCACTAATTAAGAAAGAATGAGACAGTTGCGCGCCTCTTCGGACATTTGGCATTCATTTTGATAGCTTGCTCCACGCCAAGGGTTGGCGACAGAAGGAGCCGAAGAGGGAGAAACTGCGGGCTTCCATGTGGTTGATGGCGATCAATATGGCGGCAACTTCTTGGCATCCACGTGCTAAACAAATATTTATACCATACCTCCAAATACTACTACCACCAACTTTTCCTTGCGACATGGGATTACTATAGCCCTGGAAGGGATACTCGACATCAGACCGATTTTGTTGCAGACATGTTTTACTTTCAACTCTCGCACTTCTGGCTGTTTGATTATTGTGAAAAAGACAAGTTAAGTAACCTTATCATTGAAATTGAATTTACCTATACCCATGCGTGTTCAATTTGAATTTTCTAACGGTTTGTATTTAATCAAAATTTTAAAATCTGTCTGATCAAACCAACAATGCGATGGAATGAAGCCTCCCAATACTAGAGTCATCCATGGTTGGTGTGTCCCTTCGAATGGCAGGAAGGTAAAGCTCATGGTGGATTTACGCCGTGGTTGGCCAGCCCTGTATTTGTGTGCTCAAAGTCCCCCTGTTCCGAAGCCCAGAAATGTGTGTGCTTGTGACTGACTGACTGACTAACTGACTGACTCCATCCACCTCCATGTGAACCAGGGACATTGTTTTATTTCGACGTGTCATCGTCTTCTTCGCCTCTTGGCTTGGTTTGCGCGGAGTTTGCGGATTCCTGCCCTTACCTGGTTATGTCAACAAGGCTATAAAAGCTTCTGGTTCCTCTTCGTCATCTAGTTCTCGTTGATTGTGCGATTTCTATCGGACACCTTTGAACTCTGTTCAGGTGGGAGCCATATGCACGTACTGTGCGTACTACATTCAACGCGAGAGAGTACAAATGAGCTCATGTCTCTTCAATTCTGCTCGGGATGGGGGATGTGTGTGCCAGATTCTAGGCACAATCAATCTCCACTCAAAAGGCTCTCTTTTTGGTAGTACCTACTTTTCTCATCCCTCCTTCTCTGTTCCACGAAAGTTTTCCTATCCTCTTTCCCATTCTTCTTACTCTTCTGACACCCGGCCAACGGAGTTCCGTCGAAAAATATCCAGATTCCCAACCAAAAAATAGAGGTTTCTTTCAAAGAGTGGGATATGACGTTGTATCCGTTCGCACAAAAAAAGTACAAGGTACAAAATCAAAGTGAACATCCCCACATTGTTCGCCGGGTAGGTGATGTATATTTTCTGTTCTTCCTGGTAGTCCTCTCAACTGTTTCATTTTGTCCTAAACTCCATGGAGTCATTTTTCGTACCCACCCAACATCACAAAAGCCATCCTCGACAGCTTGTGTGCGCTCCAAAAACCCCATCGCCGAGGACGACAATGACGTCCTCCTGGAACACTGAAACAGTGGAACCCGAGTGAGTGCTCGGACGAACACAACCTGGACCACCGAACCTCTTGACGGATGGGATCCCAAGAGACGTCTCCGCGACACGCTCTCTCCATTTACCCTCGAAGGGACTTCCAACTTCGAGCTACCCAACCTTCCACCATCCCGAGCAACACTTCCATTGTGTCTCTGGTACAAGAACCTTCTACTCCTCCTCCTTCTTACACCTCTCTTTCGTTCCTCTCCTCTCCTCCCTAAACCCACAAACAGCTTTTCTGACTGCTCGACGCATGCATTTTTTGTCATAACATGAGAAAGGTTTTTAGCCAAGAGAGAAGATCAGGAAATGCTCGATCGCTAAGAGCTCATGAGCTGTGATCCTTGTCGCTTGTATGTAGTTGGGTTGATGGAGCTGATTTCATATTCATATCAGATTATCCTCGCAATATGTTCCACGTGCTCGCCTTGGTCCTAAATAGCTGTTAACCCTCGCACAGATGGTCTTTGTCGTCTCCGGGGTAATTTACTCGAGCACAGATTCATGTGTTAGGGGGTAGATGTGTCGCTTGTACTATCTTTTACACGCTCGGCTATAATGTCCCATTGGAAGGGTGCTTGAGGCACACGAACACTTTCTGAACCGAGTGGTAACGGTTTGCCTCTCGGTTATATTTAAATCAGATGAGGTTCAAAATCAGGGTCTCATATCATCTTTGAGGGTGTTTGTTGTGGCGTTTATTGTGTCCCTTGGGACCGTGGGGAGCTCTGTCTGAGATTTCCTCTCTTCCCCCTTTAGCTATACCCCTCATGCAGTTGCTCACTAAATTCGTTGGAAATCTGGACAGTCAAATTCATGAGGTCCGGATAACGGTGTGCGAAATGCTAAACGCTCAAACCCATTGAATTTGAAAAGTTAAATATGTAGATCGAAAATATACGTTTCCCAAAAAATGATACCCAACTGATACCCAATTGAACCTAAACAGCCTTAAACCAAATGACTAATAGCCTTTTCTTTATTATCGTGTGAAATGCGGAGACATTAAAACAAAACCAATTTGTCAACATACGCGTACATATATGTACTTACTGATTCGAAAATTAGTCGTTCGGTATTTTTGATTCATGTATGGAATTAAAGGATCGCTGTTAGTTGTCTTAAACAGTTGGGCCAACTGAATTTACGCTCAAATTGTTATCTTCTTGCCAAGGCTGCTCCATCAGCTCCTCTTCCTTCAACGATCTATTATTTCCTGCCGAAAGAAATTAACCCAGGGAAAAAAAGTAGCACTTAAACAAAAAAATCGGTACTGCACAACCCTAGTTCGAAATTATCCCTAAAAGTTCAGGGATGAGAGCGTTCACCCAACCACGATTGTGTTGAATGTCGTAGACTTGCTCCTGCCATCGTCCTAGAGATCATAATTATTAAAAAAAAGACTGTCATGGGCTGGTTAGTTAGATGGTTTTGGGTGGATGGGCAGATGGGTTGCCTGGCTGCCTTTTCTTTCTCCCAAGAGTCTATTATTCCCCAGACCCGAAGAATAACGCGAACTTGGCGGTGAACTTTAGGAAATGAACCCACAAATAGGGATGGAGAGCAGTTGGTTGAGAAAGAAAAACCACGAGCGGGGATAGCGGGACCGCCATCCAGGGGAAGGATAAATCATTTTAATGGGTTTCTTACTTTTTCGCCAAGGCTTGAAACCCAGAAGCCTCCATAAAATTACCGTGAAACGGCAAGAAATCCTCCGAATGATATTGCAAAAGTTCCCGCCCATATGGTGAGTGAGCATTGAGCGCAATGGACACCATCGTGAGACGGCAATATTTGGGACCAAACGACGAGTCGAGATTATTATTATTATAATCATGGTGAATGTTCATTTGTCCATTTGTTACTCTTGCTCTTCGTTTCTTCGGGCACCCCTTCCTTCCCCTTTTGTTTTGAACCCGGATTACCAATTCCGGATGAGAACAACCTCAAGGTTTCTCCACAAGTCCTGGATGGATCAAGTCGCTAATCCACGGATGTCACTGGCGAGACAACTTTATTAGCCTATAAAAGAAAGCTGACTTGACTCGGAAAGTTCATCCATTGGAACGAGGGAATGTCCAAGTTCGGAAATGCAAGTAATCAAACATGGAACTAGTTATTTTTCTTCTTCTTCCTCGTGTTCCATTTCACACTTCTATGTTCAATACAAAAGACAGCGAAGGGCTTGAAGGTTTTAAGGTTTCTAGCCCCAGAATGGCTCCAAAAATGGTCTAAACGGCCAGTTTTTGGACACTCTCATTTCAAGGGATAAAAATCTCATCACATTCCCGATTAGGGGATCCTTTCGACTTTCGACCACCGAAGCAGCATTGGCTGGCTCAAACCACTCAGACGAGTGTTCGTAGTTCTCCCATTATACACAAAAGACCCGGTCTTATTCTGCTCGATCCTCGATCGGTTTGGGAGTTGCACCACATCAATTCAAAAACCCAAAGAGAGTTCAATGTTGGATTGAGAGCAAGAAAAGAGAGAGAGAGAGAGTGCAAGATCCAAAATGTTTCAGGAGATGCAGGGCCAAAATTCAATATCGAACAGGATGCACATTTGACTTGAGAGTGTGCATGTGTCCAATAGTTTGTGGGTAAATAAGTGATATATAACACAGGGAAAAATAATCAATACTCCTAAAAATGAAACTGATGAGCTTCCATGTTGGGTGGTGATTTCTGGGCTGATGGGTCGGTTTGGGTGGGTAGAGGGGAGAATGAATAACATCATTTGTCTATTTGTTTCCTCTTTTGCGAAGCAGTGACCTGACGTATGGTTATGTTCTCTGTGGTAGAGTGACTGATTCTCTGTCTCTCTTTTTCTCGTGGCGAGAACTTGGAAATCCCTTTCTGTCGGCACACAACTTCACATCCATCCATCTTCACATGCCACAAGTTGGAAGGCAACGAGCAGATCTGCTGCTTGCTGGCATCTCTCATTCTGTCTCGGGTTCCCTGCTTCACATCTATCGTCTTGGTGGGATTGGGTGTGTGAGAGAGAAAGAGGGAGTGAGTAAGTCGTCGCCTATCCTCCATTGAGGGGGATCCCGCTCTTGCCGTTGTTCCATGTTCCAACCCAGATTTGGTCCATTCCTCGCCTCGGAAAAAGCGACTCCATTCTCCTACTCCTGGAACAACGTACGAAGGACATAGCACATACGTACAGTTCTGTACCTACCGACGTATGAACGTACTACATGCGTACACTAGTACTTCTTCCTCTTCTACCATTGACTATGGCAGCAGCGGATGGATTCAGGGGAGCGAAGGGAGAAAGAGAGATGAGGTCCCTAGAGAGAAAGATCTGGCGAGAGAGCAAAAGTGCACCTTGGATAGGTTGGAATTCAAAGAGGAGAATCATGTTTTGTTGACTTTTCCAGAAAAGCATCTCTTTTCCACGCCACAACTGGCGCTGCTGTCTTGGTGAGGAGAGAGCATTGCCACGATATGAGACCGTAAACTAGCGCAGAGTCCTTCTGGTCGTGCGCTTCTTTGTACTAGGTCCAACAATCTGTACGTACTAGTATTGTCTCGAAAGTATTGGACGGAGCCATTTGGAACGTGGAATATGTTGGAATTTCCTTGGTATTTCTGCTCCGTTCGTTCGTTCTTCCGAGGACGGAAGCTCATTTAGTCATAAATATCTTGGTCCTGATCCCCCTGTTTGAGCCGTCTGAATTATACACGTGTATGTGAACAACATGTGAAGCCAGATTTACCTAATCCCCCCCCCAAACGCGCAACACGACCATGCTGTATGTGTGTAGGTTCCATGTCGTACAAGACGACAAACCATTGTGCGCGTGGACTAAAATGAACCAGGTTCCCATCGAGCAGTTCGCTCGCGTTCTCTATTTTTACATTCATAATCATACTGGAGCCACACATCCATTGGGGGTCCCTCGGGTAATCTAGGCTTCACTCTGATAGCCACATGGTATCACATTTCGAGGTTGTTGTGGTAAGAAAAAAATGAGCTTATTTTAATCAATCATTTAATAATACTTTGTCACTCGTGTATTGGTTTTTAGGCATTTTATCCTGTTTTTATATTCCCTCCCTGTGGCATAGAGTTGAATATTTTCTGTTAATCATTTGACGTATTGACTTAACCAAGAGTCACAATAAAGTGTACATTTATTTATTCAAATCGGAAAGCAATTCTCTTGCTAGCTGAAGTGGCAAGACGTAATTTGATGTGAAAAGATCTCTCGAATTCAGGTTTGGTTTCAAAACCGTCGCGCTAAATGGAAGAAGAAGAGGAAAAGCCCCGCCGATATCATGTCCGGCATGGCCTCCGGCTCGTCTGTGACAATCCCCATGTTAAGCAAATCTGGTAGAGTTTACGCCCATTTGGGCCCTCACTTCAAAACTAACTAGCTTACTTACACCCTTGCCACACTGTCGATAATAATCTAAATGAACATGCGATATTCAATAACCCGTACTTTCCCCATCTTTCCTTTTTCTTGTGCTGCCTGTCTTTTCTCTCTCTGGTCTGGTCTTGGGAATCTCCGCCCTTAATGCAATCAGGTGTGGTTCCAAAATCGCCGAGCCAAGTGGAAAAAGCAACGCAAATCCAACTCCCTCCTTCATTCCCCCAATCCTTTGCTTCCTTCCCACAGTCTCCCGCCACTCGTGAGTTCGTTTTCTCACAGTTGGGGAACACCCGGATACTCAGGTGAATGAATTGTTGTTTGTAGTTTGTCCATCTCTGTCTTCTCGTAGGGTCGTAGTACCTCATTGAATGCACCCCTGGACGAATGAATGGCAGCGACCCAAGGGTGGTGGTTGTGCACGCGTGCTCGCTCACATCAAACGGATTATCATCATTTTTAATATCATTTCCGCCCCTTTTGATCTTGCGTTTCCCTGTCTCTTCCACCTTGCACACACATCCATACTTTTTTTTCACCGGAGGAATTTGGGTAATTGCACGTGAAATGCCACTCACAACAAATGACCCCACTCACTTGCCATGCTTTTTCATTGAAAAGTTGAGCTTAATACAGTATGCTTATAATAATATTATTTGTATCTCCTAACCAGGTCTCAGCAGCCAGCTGCAATCGTTCAGTTCTTCCCCGGGTTTTGGTAGCGGAACCACGGTGGGCAGTTCCAATAGCACCACACTAGGATGTGTCGTGTCTACCAATGCATCCTCGTCGAGCCCCTTGTCTCAGCTGGCCCAGACGGCGTCCTCATACTTTGCCCAGGTGGCCAGCTCGGCCCACATGGTTCCCAATGGAGGGCATCATTCTAATGTAGATCTGAGCCCCACTCATGGCGGGGGAGGCAACGGAATCTATCCGGGACACGCTTCCAATGGCGGACACGCCCCATCCTCCAATGGCAACTACGGACTCTCGCCCAATTTGGCCCATCATCAAAATTTGTCAGCTCACCACCAGGCCGCTCAATTCTTCCACAGACGCGATTCGGGCCTGGACCACATGTCCGGAGGTAAAAGTCGGGTTTATCAATACTGTTATCAATACTTTGATGGTTCTAATTTGAAAGACGTGTTCGGTTCAGGAGGGAATATGCACAACCTGAGCTTTCCACCGTCCCATCTCAGTCCCTCGTCGTCCCCCTCAACTAACCACCTTGTTGCCCCTCCTCATTCCCAGACTACTTTGAGTCCCCCACCCGCCACCACTTCATGCTCGGGGGAGGGCATGACCCCATCTCCTCCACTTTCCTCTCAGTACTCCCACCTAATGGGGTCGAACCTCACTGGGGGTGGCCAGAACTTGCCCATGAACCATAACTGCGATCACCCAGCTAACGGAGGACATATGGACATCATTAACGCTTCCCAAGATATGGAAGGTGAGTCGGAGGTTTTGGTATCTAATCCTGGAAATGGTTGGTTTGGCTTGATTGATCTGATCGCTTCGATTCTGTTCCAGGAGAGGATCAACCGTGGTCACACACCACGATCAACCATTTAAGAAGAAGAGCCTTTGAGCATCATCAACTGACATCTGTGTTCCCATAACATGACGGACTCGTGGCTTCGAAAACTGAATCAAAACTCTGACTCCACATGCTGTAAAAGGATGCTGCTGCTGACTTGAATATGAATCTCTTTATTTATGTTTCATGTGCCACCACTAGTAGGATTTTTGGTGCCTTTTGTGACCTGGTCCTCCTCCTCTTGTGGAACAACCTCCTGTCCCCACTCGTCTCTCTCTTTCTCCATCATTTGTGATCCCCGTTGTTCCACTTTAGCCCAATTCGAGCGTTCTAAAGAACGTCGCTTAGATTTTAAGTTTGAGAACCATGAGAAAAATAGATCTTCGTCCTCATTAGAACAAATAAAACCTAGTTTCAACATGCCAGAGTTGTGTGCTTACAGATTACATTCCTGAAATCTGATGAGCTTCCGATTTCAAGGTAGTCAACATAAAAGGTTTGTGAGGAGCACGCAAAATTTCCGTGATTCCTCACTTGATGATTTTCTGAGAGCAACACATGCAAAATGAACAGATCATTTGTTTTGACTTAGAAATGGAGGAGAAAGAATTTAATTGTTCGTTTTATCCAAGTTTCATCATGGCTCCCTGAGGTTGCGGAGCTAAAAAGTAAATTTTTGTGTAGAGTCATGGGTCAGAATGTTTTTTTTTTGCTTAAAAATGTAGTTTGAAGGAAATTTCAATTCTAAGCACGCTTGAACATTTTTTCAATCATTGCAACACATGGAATCAACATCAATGCACATTAGAGTATTCCGTAACTGTTATTTTACAACCTGTTCTGTGAGACTGACCTTTTTAACCAAGCCTTAATTAGGAATGCAAAACTATGTTGTCTTCTGATTTCACGGTGTTTTTGGAAAAAAATCATTGGTACTATATTGGTGCTCCCATAAGCAAAACATGAAATCAATCTATCAATCTTGGCTGCAGTGTTGAAATGGAAGGTAAATATTGTCAGTCAAAATTTCACTGGACCACAGACAGTTGACTTTTTCTAAAATGCTCATTTTGATTTTCTCGTCAATGATATTAGAAGCTTTTCGCTCACATCTCAAAAGTTATAGCATTCGTAAAAGTGCAAAGAGCGATTGAACCTGCTCTCTTCTTGGATTTTCTCAACTTAAGAGTAGAAGTTCGTTCATTCCGCTTAGTCCTATGCAATAAGTTTGAGAGCAAATATCTTTTTGTTCTGACACAAAATTGGATTAAAAATCAAAATATGTGGTTTGTGCCATAAAGTCATGGTCAGATTTGAATGAAGAAGCGCATCTAACAGCCTCATTGAAAATTTGTCCTGTCACGGCTTATTCCATTTTACGTTTCTTAAGTGGACATAATCTTGAGCCCACTCTATGTAAGACCCTAACTCAACCGTCAAAAATATCCCGTTTGCTCTGCCATTCAGGCCATTGCAATGTGCTTTTTTACGTTTTTTGTGAACTAGCCTCCCACAAAAGGAGGGTCGGTTGTTCCACAGTGATTATGCTATTTCTTCAAAGTTCTGTTCTGATGTAATAACTTTTCAAAGTCTGTGGCTTTTTTTTTTTGGTATTTGGGTGCTAGGGTCGGAGGGATGAGCCTCGCCCGGCCATCACATCGTCCTTATACTTTTTCCGATAGGCAGTGTCGTTTCCATATCATTTTGGTTCTCAATCTGTGGGCAGGGTTAGCGTCTAAAGGTTTCCTTGAGAAAGGTCGGGGAGGAGATTCGAACCGGGGACCTCTCTCGTATAAGGAAATTGCGCTAACCACTACACCACGTCTCCTCCCTTGTTGTAAAAATGTTTTTTCACGAATTCGCATCTTTAAAGCACCAGACACGAACTTCCTAACAAATACCTCAGATACTCTTGTTACAGATAATGGGAGCAAATACCGCTAGAGATCGTTCATCCCACATACACAAATATGTCATTGGTTATCTGTTAAAAACAAGAGGTCGGTTCAGGGTTCTCAAAAGCCCATGGGATTTAATAGCTCTGCAAAGCGGTTTAGGTATTGGAAAACTGTTGGTGTCAGCGTCTNGTCCTGTCACGGCTTATTCCATTTTACGTTTCTTAAGTGGACATAATCTTGAGCCCACTCTATGTAAGACCCTAACTCAACCGTCAAAAATATCCTGTTTGCTCTGCCATTCAGGCCATTGCAATGTGCTTTTTACGTTTTTTGTGAACTAGCCTCCCACAAAAGGAGAGTCGGTTGTTCCACATTGATTATGCCATTTCTTAAAAGTTCTGTTCTGATGTAATAACTTTTCAAAGTCTGTGGCTTGTTATAAAAATGTTTTTCACGAATTCGGGTCTTTAAAGCACCAGACACGAACTTCCTAACAAATACCTCAGATACTCTTGTTACAGATAATGGGAGCAAATACCGCTAGAAATCGTTCATCCCACATACACAAATATGTCATTGGTTATCTGTTAAAAACAAGAGGTCGGTTCAGGGTTCTCAAAAGCCCATTGGATTTAATAGCTCTGCAAAGCGGTTTAGGTATTGGAAAACTGTTGGTGTCAGCGTCTTTACTACGTACAGCGGTAAAAAATTGCTGTCTTGAAAATTTAAAAAGCGGCGACTTATTGGACTTTTCGATCTTTTTGTTGACGGCAATTTCAGAAGCGAGTTCTATTTAATCAGCTGTTCATATTTGGACTTTTTTGTTGAAGGTGATATGGTGCATTCGGGAATTGAAAGTTCTAGGTTGCGCGAGTTAGATTATAACGTTACGCTCTGAAGCGGGAGAAAAGATTCTTTCTTGGAATAAACCGAAGCAAACAGATTAATTTGATCGTCAGCCAGACATGTATTATGGGATTCTACGTACATCTTGAATAAATTAACATTTCAGAAGTAAAACACATCACTAACATCATGTCTTTTTTGCTAAAAATTATTGTAAAAACATGCCAGTGCAGTAATTAGGCATCGTTTGACGTTCTAATATTCTTTCATGGAGTTAAGTCTGCTAGTGCATCATTGGGTACGAACTAAAAAGTTTCCATGGATTCGCTCTGTCATTGCTTGTTCTTGAATATCTTGAGGCCAGGTATGCTTGGGCTCCCTAATTGCCTTTCTTTTGCTGCTTTGCATTGAATGGATGAGGTGATCTTCGCCTGAGGCATGTTGACAATACTGATTCCAGTGAATCCCTGCTACTGTGACTGGTGTTTAAATTGTATTTGGATAAGGACCTCGTGAGAAAGTTTGATCAGATGATCCATTGCTATAGCCCAGTATAGCAACATACGATGGATGATCTTCATACCCTTTTTCATCTCCAGGATTATTTGACGACGGACAGCTTCCCACAGATGATTTTGAGGCATTGGAAGGATCACCACAAAGGAAACTTACACGAAACTTATATGTTTAAACTTGACCCATATTCAACTATTCATACCCCATGGTGTT
>NC_081443.1:1843371-1878738 GCF_007210705.1 Tigriopus californicus
CGCTATGGGGACAAATCCGAAAACACTTACGAGATGTAAATAAGAATTGAACAGGAAATTGTATACTGTATGATTTATATTACGCTAACACTTTTGCAATCATCATTTCCAATGAAATTGTACTTGTAAAACCCCTTTTGCTAAACTTCCCTCAAGCTTTTTTAGCGTAATTCAATAGAAATAGATGATGAAGAGTCGCTGGTGTGCTACAATTATATACTATATAGCTTCCTGCTTATTCCTACAATTCCTATTTGGATGTCAAAGGTGTTTGCAATTTTACCCAAGTTGTAGAACTTTGCAATCATCATTTCCAATGAAATTGTACTTGGAAAACCCCTTTTGCTAAACTTCCCTCAAGCTTTTTTAGCGTAATTCAATAGAAATAGATGATGAAGAGTCGCTGGTGTGCTACAATTGTATACTATATAGCTTCCTGCTTATTCCTACAATTCCTATTTGGATGTCAAAGGTGTTTGCAATTTTACCCAAGTTGTAGAACTTTCAAGGTCTCTTTGGATAGTTGGTGGTCTATTTATGGTGTTAGAGTGCATCAGCAATAAGTTGTTCAGTTAATGATACCTTGTTAAAGACAGGCATCTTAGTTCGTATTCTCGTGTTTCTACGTTTGTTTGTCCGCATCTAGATGAGGCAGAGGAAAATGAAAAGGACAGATTGGAGATCAACCTGAATCTCTTTGCATCGTTTTAGTTGCCGTGGAGATTTCACTGCAACATCATTAGATCATTAATGCAAATGTTTGCCGAGTTCGGACACTTTTCCCTACAGTAGTTTTTAAAAAACAGACTTGGACTCCAAACGTTGAAAACACTATTTCTTTATTATGATATTTTGTTTGTAGTTCATTCCGTTGCTCAAAGGAGTGATGTAGTCGCTTACAAACAATCGGTTTCGCGGCCTTAATTTAAAATGATCTACTGAAAGTGATTTTAATTCAATATATTAGGAACGACTTGAATCCTGGGGATTACATTTTTCTACAGGAACGGTATGAACGTTATCAAATCTTTTATATTTTTCAGTGTCTTCCTTATCCTTATCCCTACTGAGGAATAAGACAAAATATCTCATGTAAAATGCACTACTGTATAGTTTTAACCTTCTGGACATCAAGGTAGTAAAGGCTTTGAAATACTCTTGGGCGTTAAATCGAGTACTAAATCGGTATAACTCGTTGTTGTGCTTTCAACAATGATTCTGCAAACACTGGCTGATTCAGTTAAGTATTAAACTTGACTTTAGTCTTTTTCTATAAACAATCGCATCCCATCATGTTCAAGGCAAAGCTTTGGTTCAGGGGTGCCTTGGAGCAACTAATTCGAACACTTTACATGACTACTACCTAAAAGACAATGACATCGCATGGCTTATGGGAATCTCATTCTCTTGTTTAAGTTAACGAACCAGAAAAGTAGAGGTTGGAAATGGTTCAGATTCATTGCATAATAACTTAGCCGTCTGATACCCCTCAATTAATGTAAGGGTAAGTAAAGAGGCTAGACAATCCGAAGACTTGCCGTACATGTGCCGTCAGTCCTGGGGACATAAGCCGTCCTTTAATGTACCGTGTACCTCTGTCCATGTACGTACATAAAGAGGATGCAAAGGAACACCTATAGTAATCAAAAGCCGGCGTGCTCTAGAGTAAGCCCACCCAAGAAGTCGGTCTTGCCAAATTCAAGTTCAGAGACGAACATAGAGCCCAGTTTTTTAAAGCAAAGGAGTGAATCTTTGATCGAGAAAAGATAATAATATTCTACACAAGCTGGACCCTTTCTCGATCTAAGACTCACTCTTTTGCTTTAAAAAAAACTGGGCTCTGGCCTTTACTTGTAGAAAAAGTTACAAGCATTAAAGCAGAGCCCAGTTTTTTCAAAGCGAAGGAATGAATCTTAGATCGAGAAAAGGTCGCACTATATACGAATACTACATAAGTTTGATCGTTTCTTGATTTAAGATTCACTCCTTCGCTTTGAAAAAACTGGGCTCTAGCTTTAATTCTGAAACAGGAATCATCCTGCAGAAATGGATTTTTTGCCCTTGTTAGGGTGTCATCTATTTGTATGATTTTAAAGATTTTTTATTCTAACATTTAAAAACTTTACGTTTAAAAGTGGTTGCATTACCGCACGAAAAATGTTGTCCATTCATAGTTTATGAGAAGTAAGTATAACAAGCAACGCTCTTACCTTTTTATGAGCAATGGTCACCTAATCAATTACTTACTTTCGCCAGAGGAAAGAGAATTGTTAACCGTTCCTTTTATTGTGGCACGACAAATGCTCTGATCATGTGTATTTCAATCCACATTTGTTGAACGTATTTGGCAATATATAGATATGTTGAATCTGCTTCCACTCCTCCACTCCTTAAACTTTCAGCAAAGATTGCAAAAAACAAGACATATTGTACGTATTAGGGACAATAGTGAACATGCTCCGTGCCAATTTTTTTCTTGTCATTAGAAGTAGGTCCCACGATCCGGTATAGTCATATTTGGAGGGTTTTGACACTATCCGACTCTTGAGAAGTCTTACTGAGTCACATAATCTGTTGCCTTTGAGCATCCAATGAACATTGAGGAATTGGATTTGCTTGAAGGCTCGCCATTTGAATATGAGCCTGTGGACTTGGCCGTGCACGTGCACCTCTTACCAAGCCCGGGGAGACTTTCTGCGTCTCCATTTATTTATCACCCGAGAGTGATTCATCAAGCTACGGTACTATAGGCTCTTTTTTCTTTTCGCCTCCAGGAGAGAAAGAGGGGGGGATTGAGGCGATAATTTGCTCATTCTCGTCCCATTTGGTGCTCATTTGTGACCCTTGTGTGTTTACATTGGGAAGCGAGGAGCAAGAACAAATCAAGGAACCAACCAACCAACAACCAAACTCCTTTTTGCTTCTCTTGGATGGGGATTCTCACAAAACGCATGGGGGAATTATACAACTGTAATGTGGCACGATTCATTCGACATCCACGACACAATCGTACTTCAAGTGTTGATTCACTCGTGCAACTGATGGTTGATAACCCCAATCTGTGAAAGTAAGATTTGTTCAAAATCTAGTATACTGAAAAGTGGACCGATTTAGGCCTCGGGTTGAATTCCAAATTACAACGCAAACGTCAATGGAGATCTTGTGTTCACTTACTTTTGGTCCGAGAATTCAAAATAAAAAAAATGACGCGCATTCAACAAACCAATAAGACAAGACCATTTGGATCACATTTAGCACTCCTGATGACTTTTCTGCAATCCAATGAGTGTGGCTTGATTTAATTTTGAATTCAGTGGCCAACATGATTACCCCCGAGCCGACGTTTCCAACTCATTTTGACACCATTTCTTTCCAATTGAGCTGCCATTGTGTTCCAACCAGACAATTGCTACCGAAGGATAATTTAACTTGCCGTAGTTCACTTTAGATTGGTTTTAAAGCTCATATATCTTTGTGGTTAAATTTGTGGTTGAATTCAACAATTTACATTGCTTTGTTCAGCATTGAAGTCATAAAGAAGGAAGGCTTCACACGTATTGGTCCCACACCAGTCTGGTTGGATCTTTTTCGGACTCTTTCCTAAAGCATGGTTTGTTTGACCAAGTGTTGAGAAGTTGTGTCCCAAAGTAATTGTGCTTCTCACGACCCCAGAGAGGATCCTTTCTTATCCCTCCAATACTCAATTTAGCCTCAGGCAGCCGTTGTCAACCCCTCTAGCCGCTTTCTCGTCGCTCGTTCCACATGGGCAGAATGTAACAGTCATAGAGATGATTAGAGACCAACAAGTGTGGCTAAACATAATACAAATCAGGGAAATAGGTTTGAGCTAAAATTGAGGAGTGTATAGTACACCGCAGTATGCCAAATAAGTAAAAGACGAATTCAAAAGCCGATATAGGACAGGGCTATCTGTACTATGCTAGACGCAGTGCAATACTTCAAAAAACCATCATTTTATTCATTTTTTAAATTAGATTGATATTTTTACTTGATTCCAAAAGCACCCATACTACGAGGAAAATCCTACCGCCTTTAATGTTCGATTGAAAACTTCTCTTTCAGGCATTTTCTTCTATACAAACGGGTTTCCATGGGTGTAATATTGACTCTCATTAACGCAAAACAAACATTGTTGGAAGCTTTATTTTATGGCTTTCTGTTTTCGAGTGGAAAGTAGGCTTCCAGTCACTAGTCACGAAAAAAGGTTTACATAGAAAGAAAGAATGTTTCTTTTAATGGATCAAAGTTGACATCATCTGCCGCCATCTATTCCTATAGCTGTTGAAAATCAGGCGTGAACTTGATTTGATCTTAGTACAAAATATGTTTGATTGCAAAGATCTTTTTATAAGACTAAATTTGAAGGTATCTTTCAATTAAAAGTATGAAATTCCTTGTTAAATATTGTCGAAAGTATAAGGTCAAATTTTGCTCTCAAAATTTCCAATTTTTGAACCCTGATTGGCTCTCGTTGATCAAATGAACCCCAATGCTGGAGTTCCATCCAAGTTTAAATTTGACATTGAAAGCTTATCAAAACCCAAAAGAACTATCTTTGTCAGTCATAAAAAAATTGGTTATGTTGCTAAGGTTCAACTTCTTGGAGTTTTGCCACCAATGATGTATTTGTTCAACATGTGATTGACATGGGATAGCTGCAGTACCATATTGGTAGAGCATGCACTTTCCAATTTGCAAATCCTAGTTTGATCCCGGGCTAGCCAAGTCCAAGCTTCTTTGTCAAATTTGATTACAACATGAGCTGTTGCGTAACAGCTTAATTGTGCAAACTTGTGGTGATTCCTGAAGGAGCAGTAACAGTTAATGTTGTCTGTGATAATAAAGCAGGAATATGCCTCAATCATGACACCCATTGTCAGATGGTAGGCCGAGCAAGAGAGCTTCCTTCTGACTCTGTAACAAACAAATAGACAATGTTATTGACATGGATTGCATTGGCATTTAATAAGTTTCAGCATTGAGTAGTATCATATTCACATATAAATGGTATGGCGCCAAGTGGTAAAGAGATTTAAAAAGAAACAAAGCATTGACTTTGAAATATTGTTTTGAGTTAAAATTAGAACTAAACCGTTGTTGCAAAGGAAACCTGCAAAGTCAGGGATTGTCACTCTCTTTGTATGAAGTGAATGAAGTGCATTCAAGTTTGGGTTTCAAAGAGTGGATACTTTGAGAAGATTACTCATTCAAAAAGATATGCTTTATGTTCTGCATTTATTGGGGGCTTTGTGAGTTAGCCTCTTGAAATAAAGAATTGATTGAGGCAACTCCTCTCTATTGAATTATAATGCATTTGACTAGTATTTGGATAATTATTTCAAAATCTTATGTATAATTAATAAACCAGCTCACATAATGTCTGGAAAAGGAATTGCTTGTAACATGGCGTGTTACAAGTAGTTAATTTAACAATCTATCATGCTGTTCCTCATTTCGTTTGGGCTATCTGACTTTGGATCTGACTTTGGAAATAAGGGCCCTTACGAATGGATGAACTCTTTAATGATGTCGCAACTATATTAGCTTTCTTCAAACTTCATTCTTATAACTTAATTCAAAGAAAGTAATAGCCATTGAATAAATTGTTATCTTTACTCGCAAACAGCTTTAATCGAAATGCCATGAATTTGCACCCACTGGTAAATTAAGAATTGTCTCGAAAGGGGACTTTTTTGGTACGAGCATTAAATCATTAGGTCCTGAGCGATCCAGAACTTCTTAAAACGTGAAAACTCAAACTTTCAAGTGTGACTGGGACAAATTTTTAAAGAACATTCCAGAGGCCTATTTTTTAAGCTCTCACCCTGGAGTTAGGGGTTTGGACGTTAAATGGTATGAAAATGAAGTTTGCAAAGTTGTGAGCGGCTTCTCATTCTGGTTAACGTCCAATCCTCAACTCGGCGGTACGAGCCTTTAAAAAAACTCGCCTCAGATCAACCCTACGTTCAAGGACTAGCTCGGTCTACCAACTCAAAGACGTCGGTTGACCAAATATCATATAAAGATTGAAAGGTAGTAAATAGCCGAATTATAACCTTTTATTTTAATAGCACTGGGGATTACGTTCCTTCCCTTTAGCGGTTAGAAAAGCCCGCGAAAAACCAAACCTAAGCAATAATGCAAATAATTGCTGAAATACGGGAGAGGAAAACATGCTTAAAGGACTTTTACTTAAATTAGGACTTACGGTACATCATTCAGATTTTTTTTAACCAGCATCATTTGCAATCTGGATGATCAGGCAATGAGAATGCTTACATTTGCACTTAAAGGTGGTCAGCAAGAACAAAAAACACTAGTTATTCGTGCTTTAACGCATGCAAGGTCACTTCGGATGAGTTATTCCTTCGTTCATCGCTACAATTAGTTCAAAAGTGACATTTCGCAGATCAATATTTGATGCTTTTGAGTTGAAAGTTTGTATTGCAGATGATTGTTCACCTTGCAATTCAAATTTGGGTTTATCCCGTTAGTTGAAAGAAAATAGGTCTCAGGATCCCTGAGACATGATGTACTGCGATATTGAGTCAAGCGAGTTATTTCCCAAAAACTAGCACTTATATCAATTATAGCACATCTTGGTTAGGGAATATATGCTTGATATGGTTCATTTCAATCCCCACAAAAAGATCATTTCAACATCATGCGCTTTTGGGAGATTGCATTCCCAATAGCATGGGAAAATGCATGTTTTGAAATTGAAGCATTATGAAAGTGGAATCGTGTGTGACCTTAGTTTACTCTTGTCTCCGTAACAATTAAAATCCGACATTCTTGATAACATATTTTGACTAATCTGGCCCAAATATGTCGTGTGTAGGTGATAAAAGGACCAATTTGTATCTTCGGGGATTATCCCCGAATTATGTGTCAAGGAAACTTGTTCTCCAACTTGTTTTTGATCGCTTATATTGGCAACATCATAATTGCATTGTACTCTGGGTGAACATTTACGACTTTCACCAATCAAGTTCAGAGATCCAAATCATCAAGGATGTGCAGTAGAGCTGTGCATCGTATCCGACTTTTCGGATACGATCGGATTCCGTTCGAATTGACCAACAATATTCGGATTCGGATTCGGTAGGATTGAACATTTCGTTCGGATTCGGATTCAGATTGGGGAATGGAAAGTCGGATTGGGTTCGGATTCGATCCAACTCTAAAAATGCAAGACCTCAAATTTCAGAAAGTAATGAAAGCATTTGCTGTCTATACAGTCAATATTAGAAAAAAGACAATTAGAGTACTTCAGCATAGCAAGCCTGTAAATTAACAATTGTTGCACCATTTTGATAACAAAATTATACTCAATTGTTCTACAATTAAAGCATATGACGTTAACGCAAGTTATGCTGTTATATTAGTGTTACAAAAATTAACTTTACTGCAACAGGAAAATTATATTTTGACAAAGGCAATTCCACTCAATCTCATCATCTCAAAATGTTTAAGTGGCAAAAAAGCATATTTAGTTAAAGTTGAATGAGTTCTTTTAAAGTCAATTGGATAATTAAATCAGATTTGGATCTGATTTTGCAAAATATTTCGGATTTTGGTTGGATTCGGATTAAGATCCGGATCCGAGAAAAATTTCGGATTAGGATTCGGATTCGTTCGGATTGAGCACAAAATTTCGGATTCAGATTCGGTCGGATTGTGAAAAAATTATCGGATTCGGATTACGAAAAATGATTTCGGATCAGATTCGTAGACCCTCTCTGATCGGATACAAAGCTGTAATGTACAGCATGGAAAGCTTTACTCGGTTTCTTGTACACTTGCCTAATCTAAAGTCAAAAGCAATGTTATTTTGAAATTGCCTATTTATTTTTTGCAACAATTCTAGCGTGGATCTCTGTGGTCCAAAACATTTGAGGAAATCAGGAAAACATCTGTTGTTGAGGATCTCGAGGATGTTCAATCAAGGACTCCTTGGTTCAACCATAAACCAACCTCTGACCTATTCCATTGGTTCTTGGTTCAACCCACCACCAATATCTGGAGAACATGTCATCTTTTAAAAGGTTCGTTAGTCAAAAGGTCACCTTTCCCCTGAGGCCACGACACAACTAATTAGTAGAACTATTAAGAATCCTCGTTTTAAACGGCATCCAAGTAACCAACAAAGCTCAGGCTTTTCATTAGTGCATCAAATGTGGAATGGAACGCCATACGCTCGTTGACCTGGAACAGAAAATACATGCCAATTAGGGTTTATACCGTTGACTTAGCCGGCCTTTGGACACTCACATAGGTACCAGAGGAAGTTTGTTTGGTATTCTGGTCTCTTGGGAGGGCTTGAAGAAATGTTTTCATGGCTGTAGTCGTGGAGGCCATGGCTTTTCCAAAATCCATTAGATTGTAGGCATTCGCGGGTGGAATGTAAGCCGCTGACAACTCGTTGGCAAAATGGAGGTCGTACGTCTTTGAATACTTTTCGTGGCATTCTTTGAGTCTCTAACGAATACATAGAAGACTGTTTCAGTAATCCCAATGTTTATTCCATGAGGAAACTATTGATATGTTATACTTAGTCTAGTGAAAAATCCATTTTAATTACTTTGAGTCCTTTAAGCAGCAGTTGTTTGAAGATTTCAGCATATTTTTGGGGGTGAGGTCACAGGCCTACATTCTAATATATAAAGGGTATTAAAACAAAATACAAGTCTCAATATAACACAAAATAAGGTTTAAAAATCAACTATTGTAATTGAAAACTCAAAACCATCAGAAGTAAGTCCACAGAACAGAGAACTTTTCCTGCTAAGAAGTATGTTCTATGTTTATTAGCGACTGAGTAAAAATATATATGACAGTTTATTAAAATGGAAGTTAGAAGACCAATTCCTGTCAAGGATAAATGACAAGGGATTGTAATTTAGGTTTTTAACAAAAGCTATTAAGCCCCAAAAGCTGAAGCGACCCCCCAAAAATTGTGATGAAATCGTCATTCTTTTCCCGCTTGAATGTCTCAAAATAGTGCGTGCAACCTAGACTCCAAACATACATTACATGTAAAATGCACTACATGACTCATTTTCAATGTTCCAAAGTGATGGATGCATTATCAGTCTTAAAACTCAAACCAATAAACTAGTAATCTTGTTTTGGTTATGCGAGTTTGAATTGAATAAAAATGTGGATAAGGTAATAAAAGTTTCTCAAAATCTATACAGTGTTTGTTTTTGCCGCTGAAATGGTAGGACACCACTTTAATATGTCCGGTCTTTGAAGTAATGTAGTGAAATGAAAACAGACAATCAAAACTACTGTAATGAAGGACTGTCAGAGCATATTCAATGCTCTTCACAGAAATCGGTTTATTACTCACTTGACATCTTTTTGTTTTCTTACTTTTACGTTGTGTGATTGGATTGTGCGATCTTGGCCAAAATTATGCGCGAAATGACACAACATATGAGACTCCATCACAACGGCTAATCCGGTCTTTTTATGCTCATTAGTGAGTCCTGAGTAAGCTTGTGACACGGCTAATGTTCGTGTGCTGTTTAATCAATGCTAGATAATCTCAGGGAGCATACGAAATCATCCAAGGAAAAAGGAGCAGAACTAGTAGAAAGCTAATTTCCCGCCAGAGGAACAACCAATAGTTAATCAATACATCACCCGGATCATTGCACGGCTCTTCGAGTGAGTGAGTAAGTTGATTGCATTCCCACTAAATACTCGACGAACGACATCACCATCATCGTTAGCCCGACCACGACGACGACGACGACCACGACGACGACGACGACAACCAGGTGATTGAGAGGGAATATCATTACTTCACATGTCTCCCGGATCACCTCGATGGCTTCGCCCATGGACAATGCTTGATAATACCCAATGCGACGAGTAGCTCACCCTCGTAATCTGGACGTGTATTGTCGGGAAATTGAATTGTATTATATGGGACTAATTGCTTTCGCATTGAGATTTGAGCGGATTACGACTCAATCTCGGTGGTTGGCTGAGCAGACGCTCATGTGTAAAATGGACTGGATGGTCCAAGTTGGTTCGGGCTTTCAATCAAGAACTCACTCAAAAGCCTCGTACTATTTGGTGGCTAGGGTATGGCTCTCACCTTGAAAACCACCTTATCCGGCTTCAAATGAATTTCAATTTCGCTTCTAATCGTGTTTTGAACGATGTAATCCAGAAAGGTTTTAACCATAAAGGCAATACTAAAGTGAAGATTGAATTTGAGTTAATGGTTGGTCAAATTTGGAATGGATTTGAAACCAAGCTCCGATGAAGTCATTAAATATCAGTGCCATAAATCCAAAAGAATTCAATAACAAGCACCCTAGATTAAAGAGGAATCAAGAATTGCTAAAATATTGGGTTCACAGTTTTTCAATGAAAAGAAAAAAAAGCATCAGGCCGGCGAACTCCAACATATGAGTTTTTCCTCTATGTTCAAATAAAATACAGTACGTTTTGAAAAGCGCCATCGGATATTTGAAGCCCTTAAAAGTGTGTCCGCAATTTCAAAAAGAACGACATGAGGACCGAATTGATTTGCATGAAACTTCATTTTTTGTTGTTTTTCATGTACTTTACTAACCGCTACTGCAAATTTAACCCCCGGAAATACTAAAATGAAAGATTATAGTTATTAAAATTGTTAGCTGTTAACTTTGCATGATATTTGATCGAACAAAGAGTTTGAATTGGAAGGCTGGACTAGCTTGAATATAAAGTTTGTCTGGAAAGTTTATCAAAAATTTTCAATAGATTTGCAAACAGTCGAGCAGGTTCATATTGATCCAATCGCAAGATTTAAGTCAGACTTGAACAATTTCTTAACCAAAATTCCTCATCAACCCTACATTAAAGGGCTAGCCTGATCTGCCAATTCTAATTATATAAATACCAATTTAGGTGAAAGAAACTGTTTTTTCGACTACTGGGAATTCCATTCTCCCAATAGCAATGAGGAAGTCAGCGAAAAAGATCTGACTTGCAAGATGCTATTGGATCAAAAACTTGTATGTACTCCCTAGAAACTTTAGAGAGTAGCAAATTGTACAATTAAGGAGCCCGAGAAAGCAGAGAGTCCGAACTAGTCTGGATTCTCGAGGGCTTAAAGGTGCTCTCAAATTGCACATTAAGCCTCTACGGTCACTACAATTGACCCTATATTTTGGGTTGGGACAGAGCTCATGGATACTTTTGAAGACGTACAATATCAGATACCTTTCGTAGCTTTTCTGAACAAACACTATACAGTCCCAACTTTTTTAGTCTCTCTCCCAATACGAGAGCTCTCTCATTCCTGTGATGTTCCTAGTGAAACATCTTTGGACTAGTTCGACCTTTGGCAAACCTCCTGAACTCATTGGAGCCCAAATAGGCTGAGCATATTCAAGATAGGACGGTGTAAAGCTAACATCGAGATACCATCTCTGGACTTGTTATGGCTTTGGACCAGATTCCCCGGCTCAAACCAATCGAGCTCTTGTTGGCACTACTCAGCTGAGTCCGCCTTTCAGTTCAACGCACGACCACATTTCGGGTTAATTTTCATTGAAAGGACGTGTTTAAACAACGTGCGTGAACAATAATGATTTGCTCTAAGCGGTAAAATCCATAAACATCCCTTCCCAACTTTTCCCCAATTCAAAATATCCTACTACTATATATCGAAAAATCCCGGTGTTACAAAGAGCTTACTTGAAGATTGGAAAGCGGCCGAATATGAGTCACAAGGGAGATGGTTGTAGCGCAGTTGATTACCGCCGACCCAGCTATGCTTGGGTTCATAGGTTCGATCCTAGGTCTCCCCTCCCCCCTGCAGTAGATCATCGCCTCGAACGGCGGACCCTGAACCCTAAATGGGTATCAATATTCATCCAGAGCCCAGTTTTTAAAGTAAAGGAGTGAATCTTAGATCGAGAAAAATCGTACTATGTTATATGAGCCGGATATTTGCTCGATCTAAGACTCACTCCTTTGCTTTAAGAACCTGGCCCAGGTTTCTACATTTAACGTTTTGAGTTGTTCTGAAGTCATGCCACCCGCAAAAAACATCAATTCATATTGCTCTAAAATGAACTATATGCAGTGATTAGCATTGAGGGTAATAATTCTAAACTGGAGTTACATCAGGCAATCAAATTAATGCTCTTACTCAAGTGAAATGCCACAATATGATTGAGTACGCATGCACCACCAAAACCTGAAAGGGCAATTTGAACTCCGTGGATAACGAAGAAAGCCGCAAATTTCTCGACCTTGGTGTCATCATCATCACAAATAGAGCTTTTTTCTTTCCTAATTAGCCAATCTTCCCATCATCAAGTCCAACCAAGGACAAAGAAAACATGTTTGATAACCCCTGTTGTTCCTATAACCCAAAGAACTCCGAACGGGTCCCCTGAACTCTGAGCTAATTAAATGTGTTCTTCCACTTCTACTACTTGCCTTGGTCGTCTCGCAGTGTTCTGTTTATAGTTTGTACTCGAATGTAGAGAACATCTCTTAATTAAATTCTCCTCCATGTTAACTAAAAGGGATTAAGCCATCCCAGCATTTGCTCTCGTTCTAATAAATTGACGTTGATATTTCTCTCGCTACTTATTGGACTTAATCCTTGCATCGCAAGTACCAGCTCGTAAGGAGGGAGGGTAGTTGGTTGGTTCGTGGACGGGTGGGTGGGTGGGTGACTCCATCCACATTGCTCCCTCTGTTTCTCTCTCTCTCTCTCTCTCTCTCTCTTTGGATCCGGCAGTTCTCTCTTTCGCTGTCTTCAGCGAGTTCTCTCTACGTATGTATATACCTACTACTAAGACCGTGATTGAGCTCGGGAAAAGGGGAGGAGCTTTAAGGTTAATTCTCCCGCTCCTATTAGCCCATTAGGGGGATGCTTTAGTACAGCTCGACCCTCGCTACTCGTTCTCCATCTCCGGGTCCATCCATGTGCGCGACGTGTGTGTGTGTGTGCCTCAAGCATCGTGAGGAGGATTCTGTCCCCAAGAGCGATATGCGCCGATTTGGACAGCCAAATGAGTCAGTCAGTCAGTCAAACGCGCGCTCCAAAGACAATTATCATCATCATTATCATTGTCCGCATGGCTCTTGGGAGTGTCAGTTTAATGTCAATTATCATGTGTGGCACACGTCGTTGAAACCTGGGACGATATTCTATTAAGAAAACGATCTGGTGAGCATCAGCATGTTTTCGAGTGGAACCACGAGGAACGAACGAGTTCAAAGCAAGAGCTGCTATAGCATCGAAATGCTATTGGCCAATAATAACAATCAAGTGCGGTGTTTGGACTTGCGGAAGGCATCTGCACCCCAGCAGATTTCGCTGGACTTGAGTGGCACAGGTGCTTTTGGGTCCACGAGTACGCTCAAGATTCCGAGATTTGACCATCAGAACAATCGAGAGATGGTGGCAGGTTAGGCCATTATTTTATTTGACTTCACTGTTTGACGGTCTCACCTTGATCTTTTGCGACTTTCGAAGATTGTGATGGGCTGTATGCTAGACCCATTTTTTAATGCTATGATCTAGTATAGTAATTAATATTCTGGCAGCCAACTAACTCATGACAATTGAGACAAAAAAGAATGTGCTGAAAGGAAGGCTTTGTCAGGAACAAATTATACTTGAGAATTGATCCAATTACATATCTGGGGAACAAGATTACCAATCAGGTATGAAGATATTGCATCAATGCTAAACATTAGCATAAATGTGTCCTTTTGTTGAATAATTCTGATCTTACGCATTTTGTAACCGACCTGAAAACCTATTGATGGAAATTATGTAGAACAATTATGTACACAATGACATGTACGCTTTGACGTCACAAAATCCTATTGCTCACTTTGAAGTTATTTGTATCGAACGGAAATTCATTTATTCCTTATGGAGATGTCTTGTGACTTCAATGTCAATTGAGCTGTATTGTGAAGTTCGTGAAATTAAACCTTTTAGTGGATAATCTAGGGGACAGTAATAAGAAGTATTTCAAGAAATTGACTTTTCTTTTAACTTACGCCTTCCGTAAAGGAAGTGGCGAGTTACAAATGTGGTGGCACAAACGGGTGGCATTGATTTTGTTTCCATATTTTTGAGAGTCATTGGTATGCTTTTTCTTCAGTAATATGTAGATAGCATCACCGATTTCCAGAACGCTTTCAAGAGCTTCCTCCCGATAAAGCTCTTGCCTCTTCATAACATTTCGATTATCAACGAACCCCTTAACGATTTATTCCATTTAATAAGATATGTAATGGTCGGTCTATTCCACAATTCACCTAGATCAAGTGAAATGTGGAAGCAAAATTTCCATAGAATATGAAATGGTCCTCCATTTCGGTGCAAACTAGAAAAGGCCAGAATCACGCCAAAATGCTTTTCGTGGCCTAAAATCAACGTTTGATTGTTGCAGAAATGCCAATCTCGATTAAAACTTTGAAAGTTACCGCTATTATCTCAAAAACAGATAAAGAAGCAAGGACTCTACGGTCACCGTGCTGTATCAACATCAACATAGTGTTGAGAAGTAAAGCTATTTTGATAACTTAACTGTGCCAAAAGTTATTCGTCGGCATTCTTTGCACACTTTCTGTTTACAGTAGAGAGACTGAACTGAACGTTGATGATAATCGAAACTCACTTCCGGCTCAAAATTAATTAGCGCATTACTATCTAACAATACAAGCAAGACTCCAGCCTTCGTAACAAATTCTCCTAATTAGAAGGATTTTCTCGTATGTTATCGAATCGGCAATGACTTTTACTCGTTGATATTCGGTTAAGATTGGGCTTTTTGCTTTTTATTTTACAAGAATGATTCTATTAGAACTGATGACGGACTTCCTTCCAATTTCACAATTTTTGTGGAGCAAAATGGGCTTAATATTAAAAGATTGTGTTGGTCTTAAGAGGAGACCTTGATACGCTTCGAATGAATATATTAATGGACAAATTACGGGACAAATCTGGCTCACTTTAATCAGCTTCGCATATTTTTTCTGTTGATTTTACTTTTTTGTTGCCTCAAACAAATTGAAAGAGATCAAAAATTTCTTTGTCATTTTTCTTCAATCTAGTTCTTAATCATAACTTGAGTGAGCTCAAATTAGTTTGAAACCTTGAAGTACGTACCCCCTTGAGTGACATGAAACCCTGATACATCGTCCTCAATAGCTTCTTTAACTAAGAACTCCGCGTTTGCATACTTTCACAATGCTCACACCTCCTAATAGAGAGTCCCCGATCTTGGTCGGATTTTGGCTTTCATAGTGCAGGATGATGATTTGGTTGCCGAGCAAAGCGACCAGTTCAGCAATCACGGGATCTCCGACAACTCGATTCGTTGCGTTCATGATTTCACGGCCCATTGAACTCGGCTAATCCTATTGCATCAAATTAGCTCCAGATTTCTTTCATCCATGTAACCTATGCACAATAGTTACTAGGTATTCTACCTAGTCATCGCGAATAAACTTGGGATTCAATGCCCACGCTTTGAATAGTTTGAACTGGCGATTGGAACGATTTTTAAGGGGCCAAAATTCAAAGATGTATTAGCTTGTGCCATTTCCTGAGCTTGTAGCTGAGCCCGTGTAACTATTGAGGCAACGAAAGAGAGATCGATACGTACTTGTAGGTAAAAAGAGAGATTGGAGGAAGATCACTTAGTTAAATTCAAGTCCGTAGAGATGAGGTACCTGATAATCCAATGATGCGCTTATCAACGAGACAACCAGACATGAAGAGGTCCTTGGGTGGAAATCACTCCTCCGCTTGATGATCGTCAATTTCGTCAATTAGTCTAGTTAATCCCAAAATTGATTTTCTGGACGACGACATCGAATCGGCGGCTTCATCATGATAATCACATCTTACTACCAACTAGCACACTAGGTACGCTAGAGCACCCCAACCATGATTTGGCCAGAGTAAATCTGGGTAATCTGGGAAATGAGGTTCTATTCACTCTACGTAGTAGGCAAGAAAGCCTGTTGTGTGTGAGAATGCATAGCATACCATCGATATAGCTGAATAGATATCCCTTGACAATTGGTTATTGCAATCCACTTCGTTATTGACCCCTTGTCTAGATTGTGCTGAGGTACCCAATCCTAGAAATGAGTCCAACCCCTACGATTTAAGCTCGAAAACGAGCTCAACGCCTCAATCAGGATCCCCGGATGACCTGTCTATGCCCAAAGACTCCCATTTTGACGACTTTGATGACGAGGATCGACCCCGAAAGAGCCGAAGATCAAGAACTACCTTTACCACCTACCAGCTGCATCGACTCGAGCGAGCCTTCGAGAAAACTCAATACCCGGACGTGTTCACACGCGAGGAACTAGCTCACTCTCTAAATCTGAGTGAGGCAAGGGTTCAGGTGAGCAGAATTTTGATTCTTTTACTGTTCTTGCTAATTTTGGCTTTTTTTTAATTAGGTACAGAAATATAGGTATTTAGGTATTAGGCAGGTGTAACGCACAGATTGAGCATACGGTAACTACCCACAAGACGTAGAATGGTTCGTTGGTTCAAACCCCGGGCTTGCCAAATCCAGTTGAAGTGATTGAAAGTTACAGTATTTAATAGTCACGACTCTGAAGCAATGCAACGAAAAAGAGGGTTTACTTTTAATGGGCGAGGACAGGTCTCAAAGAATAGAGAATATATATAGCCATATCTAATTCACATGAAATGGCTGCACAGATATTTATCAAGAGGTCAAATGTCACTCATCACTGCAATCATCTGAAAATGGGTATGATGGTTTTTACTAAGTGTACACCTGAATTCCCTTAATCGAAAGCGAATTGGCACCTTAAAAAAACATGAATTCCTTATCAATCTTGGCCAAACTCCAAGTCATTAGCTTTGCAAATATGAATGATTAGCTTTATTAGACATTCATGGACGTTTAAATGAATTTCGTTCATTGGAAAAAAATCGAGCAAATATCCCTTTTCAATTAAGTTCAACCCAAATGGCTATCAAGACACAATAAAATGGTTTCTTTCTATAGCCAAAGCATTTGAAAAGGTTAATGTCATACAAAATGTATACTTTTGCACGATTTACGACTGAAAATTTTAAAACAATCGACGAGAAAATGATTGAACAGCTTTTTCTATCAAGCGGTAGATTGTAACCCAATAAAAGTTAGACCTGCTAATTGAATAAATGGCGTTTGAACGCGATGGGATTAGGAATTCCTAATAAAAAATAGCAGCTTTTTAAGCGTTCATGTAAAGCACAGTAAAAATACTTTATCAATCGCTCCAATTTCCCCGGCCTAATTTTGAAGAACCTTGGAAAAAAATCATTTCCTTTAATTAGCTTATCTTATTGGTTAGTTGGGAATTTCTGATTGTTCTTTGTACCTTTGTGACACGTGGCCTACTTAAGGTCATCATGTATAAACCCTGATTAAGGGTTGTTCCCAAAATACATAAGCTATATCTGCGGGAATTAGAACAAGTAGTAATTGGTCTTGACCCTCTAATTCCTCAAAAAGTGTCCCTCATTATTAGATTGATGTTCGAAGAGGGGCTTTAATGAACATCTTCCCATGTTCTATTGGTGAAAAATTCCATCTCATGCGGTGTTGGTCTCCAAGAGAATCCGTCCATTGAGCAAAATGATTAGTCAAATGTAGTACCCGTCGTTGGGAGAGATTGAGACATCATCATCTTGAAGTTGAAGAATGTTTTTCTAGCTCGATCGAGGATTAATTTCTCCTTGTTAACCGCAATAAGTCCAAGCGGCAGGCGGGTGTTTAGTTTCCAATCATGGTGGAACAACAAGAGCACACTTCAGCCTCCCAATACTTTGATTAGTCCTAAGTCAACAAATCCCTGTCTTTCAATGCTTAATGAGCAACATCTTCAAAACAGTTGGCATTCGTTCGTTTCTAGGTCTGGTTCCAAAATCGCCGCGCCAAATGGCGTAAACGAGAGAAGTCGGTCCTATCAGCCGGACCCATGGGCGGCTCGGGAGGCATGGGTTGTCCTCCCGGACTCCAAGGGTTTTCCCCTGACTTCATGACTGCAGCCAATAACTACTTCTTGGGAGAGAAATGTGAGTGCTGGTCACTATGTTAACATAAGAATTAGACGTTTATAATCAAGTAGTGCTGCGAAATAAAGAACTGGTCTAAAAGTTGCACCAAAGCGAAGATAATTGGAAGCACACACCTTGTACTGTTTGATCCAAAACACTTACACAATTGTAATGAGAGGCTGATCGATCCGTCCAAAATGATTATCTGGTATTATTAGATGCGCAACATCCTGCTATACCTCTTTTAATTAAGATAGCTAAGCTAACTTACATAACGGTCGACCTGGAATATCTCTAAATTCTCAATATTTGTCTAACAACTTGATACCCCCATTATGTGATCATGGCCGACGTTCCACCTCGTCAAAGTTATGCCAGTAATGATATCTTCAAAGCACAAATAACTAACTTGTTCCAACCTGCTTCCACTTTAGATCTGAACTCATCGGACTTGACCCCGTCAGCGATGAGATTTCCATTTCTCTTTCCAACCAACAGCTTGTCGCTTCGACAAGGTCCTTTGGTCACCCCTTCAACGGTGTTTCAATTCAGGGGAGGACCCCCCAATGGTCACACCTCTTCTCTACCAATTTCCTTGGCTAGCAGCCAAGGAAACTCGATTAATTCGATGCTACAGAATTGCATGAGTCTATTTCCGAACCTCATCCCCAACCCAGTGATCCCTTGCCGAGGAAACTCCTCCCCGGGCACAAATGGACCGTCTAGTCCCCATGGAACAGGTGCCAATACGTCAGATGAGAACGACAACGATGACGATGATGCGAGGTCTCTTATTGTCGATGACGACGAGCGTGATGTGGTTCATGAGGGCAATGGTGACAATTCTTTGAGCAGCAACAGCGGGGATGCCACTACTAGTGACTAAATATAGCATATCTAACTATATGGATAGCCCAATAATAAATTCATGGAGCCTTTATTTTTTTGGGTTTTTAGTGTGAGTTTATTTGGAATGTGTGGCTTGAATGTTGACCATATATCTTATACATTAGTATTACAGTAAAGTGAGCAGAGCAGAAGAGATAATGGATCAATCACAAATCAAGGTTTGAACAGAGCTGCGCTTGATAAACAAGCATTTCATTCCCTTTTCATTTGAATGAACAACACGTACAAAAGAAGCTGTAAGTGCGTTCAGTTCAATTAAAGGTATATGAAAAAATGCAATTCACAGCGCAATTCGAAAAATAGCAAAGGCAAACGGGATTACTTAAAAACGAGCATTAGGAAGCTGAAAGGGAATAAATAAGGGTTCTAACTTTTTTAATAAGAGGGATGAAGAGTTGGAAGAAGACAGAAGAGATGTGCAGCAAATCTTTACATTATTCTTTTTTTCCTTCAATATAGTATTGTATGTGTGCGATTTATGCGGTATTTTTTTTTCCTTAATAGTAGCAGTGGTACGGTAGTAATAATAGTAATGATAATAATAATGATAATAATAATAATATTAGTAGTAGTAGTAGTAGTAGTAGTGGTGGTGGGAGTAATATTTAAACTCGGTCTTGGCCGAAGACGTACTTCTTTGCAAGTTAAGGAATTAGTGTCCAGAAAAATAAGCCGACATGATATCCACATTCAATTTAATGTTTTGGTTTTCGTATCCTCGTTATAATCACATGTGCTTTCCTCAGAATCATCACATCTTTAGAGAGAACGATAAAGAAAGAAAGAAATTGGGGTTGTTGGTATCAACATTTTTCAATAGTAGTAGTAGTAGCAGCAATAGTAGTGCAAACTGAAAAGTGGAAGTTCCAATTTGCTAAAGACACATTCTCGAGTTGTTCAATGAAACAGCACCTAGTGACGGTTAACACAATTAAGTAACATCCTTTAAATCAAATTGATTTTCATTCATTCATCAATTCGTTTGGGCGTCTTCAGAAAGGGACGCCTCAAAATCGCACCTGGAAGTGTCGCGTTCTTCGTGTGTTATTTTCTTCTTCGTCTGTTCAAGATTCCTTTTCTTATCTACATAAACAGACAGACTTGATTAAAATTCCAACCGATAGGCCGCACAACTTGTCTCATGGTCTTGAAGGTTGATGGTGCAACGACTTGCCGATGGTGCTAAATCAATATGAAGTTCGGCCAAAGCCTCTTCATTGGCGGCCACCCAATAGCCAAGAGTATCCGAATCATACGTTGGGATTATGGTGACCTCTGTAAAGTAATAACTATTTGGTTTAATCTGAATTCGCCTTAACCACCACTGGCTTGATGTGACTTACCCATGTCTTTGTCTTCCCATTCTTTCTTGGCGGCTAGAAGGGCGTCAAATACCTCACGGCTGGGCTCGACTCCACTGAAGACATAATATCGGGCTCTAACTCGTTTGAAGAATTCAATGTCAGAATACAGAACGTTGCCATGATGAGGCACATAGGCCAGGTCCATATAGACAGGAGCAGGGTCACTGCTCCGGGCTTGCCTCTTGGAGCGGCTCTCTTTGGGTTTGCTCGGCTCTGGGTTCGGATTGCTGGCTCCTTTGGGCGAACTCGGCCGGATGGGACTCGGCAGACCCAAGGGTTTGCCCCAAGATTCCAGTTTCTTTTCAATTTCCTCTTCATTGGTAGTGACAAATGTCTGGGCTGAAGATTGAGTCGTTGCAGAGGATTCTTCATTTGAAGTGGACGTGATTGTGGTGGTTATGGTACGGGTGATGATATTTCCCTCAGCATCGGTTTCCATGGTTTCCAAGATCTCTTGACTTGAGCATTCATCATCTTTGGCTAGATGTTCCTTCACTCTGGCCAAGCTCTCATCAATGACTTGGATTCCAGTCGTGGGAACTTCACGGAAACCGGAAGAGGACAAGCTCGATGGGTCCAAAATGACCTCGGAGACCGTTGTTGTGGTGGTGGTCATCGTATCGTTATCGGTCACCACCTTTTCGTTCTTGAGAACCTCGTGGAGTTTAGAGGTTCGGATCTCGGTCTCCTCTTCGATTCCACTGGATCTTGTTTTGAACATTGTTTGCGAGGATTCTTGTTTTTCCTCAAAAGTAGATACATTGCTTTCGCTTCTGGATTTGTTGTAGACATGGCTATTAAGCGGTTTGGGCACTTTTGGAATGGCTCCGAGGTCCGACTCGGAATGGGCAGTACTCACTGGAGATCCAGCGGGAGTCGAATCATGGGCCAAGGATTCGATAGTGATGCTCTTATGGCTAAGAGGAGATTCTACCTTTTCTTTAAAGGCTTTTTGTTCCACCACCACATTTATTTTGGTAAGACCCTCCTTGTTGGCCACATCTTTCACCGATGATTGCTCAATGATGTTTTTCGAGCATTCAACCACCGTCTCAATAGCGGCATTGATAACATCATCCGAGTTATCAAAATCTGGTGTGGATGGGGCATCACTGTCAATGGCCTCGCCTTGGTCTTCAATCGGTGGGAAACGTTGTGGGCTGGAGTGAAGCGATAAGTTCTTTATGCTCGGTGAGTCTGGAGGAACATTCTCTTCAATTGATACCGTCTTGGTGATATTACTGATGACCTCCTTCCTCGATCCGTCTGGTAAAGTGATCACTTTGGTAACTGTGGTGGTGATGTACGTCTTGACCTCGGAGCACAACTCTTCCATTTCGGTGGTGGTCACGCCATCACTGATTTCCCGAACAATGCTGGATGACTGACTTTGGGACATTCCAGGACCAGAAGTGGTCGTGAGGGAGGTTGAGCGAGAAAAGGATGACTCATTGGCTGTGAGCTCATTTGAGGTGGACGCAGGCAATGGATCGGGATCCACTGATATGAGTCGGCTCAAAGCCGAATACAGACCCTTTCCATCCTTTTGTTCGGAAGACGAACATGAGTCCTCCACTGCAATTGAAGTGGATGTAGTGGTAGATGTACCTACAGATGCACCTGAGCCCGAAACTTCCTTGGAGGTTTCGAAAGAGTCGTATTGTTCAGAACCGGCTTCATTTGAAGTATTTCCAGACGATGTTGATTGCGGTGTCTGGATTACATTGGAAAATGTCAATGTCTCGCTATCGCTTTGGTCACCTCTGATAACAGTGGTGGTCGATACAATTTCATTCACATACTGACCATTCTCAGAAATCGATTCATTCTGACTCCCTTTCCCAACATCTCCGGTTTTGGTAAGGGTAGATTTTGTGTAACCTTCGTTAGTTGATTGAGATTTATTCATGGATTCAAGGACCGATCCGGATCCACTTTGCTGATTGGATCTACTATTCGCATCCATTGATGTCATGTCACTAGTTTCTTCAACAAATTCAGTTGTTGACCCATCCTCATGAACTTGAGGAGTTATTGTATTTGTTGAAGTCGTCCCCACCGGTGACATTGAACAAGATGGTTTTGATTCTACAGGTTCTTTGACTTGAGGCGGAGAATTGACGTCAGCACCGCTGATCTCTTGGTTTTATCGATTGATGTTAGACGGGATAGTTGGAGGTTTGTTTGATAAATCTTCGGCTTGCAAAGAACTACTTTCATGTTCCAATGATCCCAAGCAATGTAAGACTTCACTTGTAGCTCCATCGACATTGTTTTCAGCCTGGTTTCCTTCTTGACGGCTTCCATTGGTTTCAATTGAGTGAGTAGTTATTTCTGCAGCTTCTAACGACGTCTTGTTGTCATTGGAATCATTATCTTGAGCAAGTTTGCCATCGGATATAACATAGGAACCTTGTCCTTCAAGCCCTTTTTTTGAGGATGAGCTGATTTCAACACCATTGATCGCTGAACGTTCACCCCTTCCTGAATGAAGGCTGGTAGACGCAATATTTGCCTCGTTCTGTCCCGTTGTGACAACAGTCGAGCCCAAATTTGATTGAACTTGAGATTGATCATCCGATCTGGTCTCACTAAAATTTGCGGGCATCTTTTCAAGAACCATGGAGGATTGATTTCCAAATCCTTTCTCAATGTATTGATCGGCTGACGAATCCCCATGCACCGACTGCTCGTGCTCAGATTCAATGGATACAGTACTGGTAATGATGGATGCTACATTGGCACCAGCTGATGCAATAAAAGAAGTTTGCTCCCCTTCTTCAGCCTTTTGGTCTACTGGTGTTTTGGGGGACACCACTGAAGACTGTTTCGTTTCTTTTTCAACCTTGTCCTCAACTTGGGTATCGGTCTTTTGCTCATCATTATAAGGCTGATCCTCCTTGGATTCAATGGACATGGATTTGGTCATCATGGATGTTATGTTAGCGCCAGCTGAAGCAATTGCAGACATCAAAGAAGATTGTTCTTCTTGTTCTGCCTCTTCCTCTTTTTCGACCTTCTCTACACTTGGCTTTTTGGCCTTAACCTCATCATTTGTAGACTCATCCTCCTTGGATTCATGGGACATGGAACTGGTCACCATTGTTGAAACCTTAGCGCTAGCTGATGGAGTTGCAGACGCAAAAGAAGTTTGCTCCCCTTCTTCAGCCTTTTGGTCTACTGGTGTTTTGGGGGACACCACTGAAGACTGTTTCGTTTCTTTTTCAACCTTGTCCTCAACTTGGGTATCGGTCTTTTGCTCATCATTATAAGGCTGATCCTCCTTGGATTCAATGGACATGGATTTGGTCATCATGGATGTTATGTTAGCGCCAGCTGAAGCAATTGCAGACATCAAAGAAGATTGTTCTTCTTGTTCTGCCTCTTCCTCTTTTTCGACCTTCTCTACACTTGGCTTTTTGGCCTTAACCTCATCATTTGTAGACTCATCCTCCTTGGATTCATGGGACATGGAACTGGTCACCATTGTTGAAACCTTAGCGCTAGCTGATGGAGTTGCAGACGCAAAAGAAGTTTGCTCCCCTTCTTCAGCCTTTTGGTCTACTGGTGTTTTGGGGGACACCACTGAAGACTGTTTCGTTTCTTTTTCAACCTTGTCCTCAACTTGGGTATCGGTCTTTTGCTCATCATTATAAGGCTGATCCTCCTTGGATTCAATGGACATGGATTTGGTCATCATGGATGTTATGTTAGCGCCAGCTGAAGCAATTGCAGACATCAAAGAAGATTGTTCTTCTTGTTCTGCCTCTTCCTCTTTTTCGACCTTCTCTACACTTGGCTTTTTGGCCTTTACCTCATCATTTGTAGACTCATCCTCCTTGGATTCATGGGACATGGAACTGGTCACCATTGTTGAAACTTTAGTGCTAGCTGATGGAGTTGCAGACGCAAAAGAAGTTTGCTCCCCTTCTTCAGCCTTTTGGTCTACTGGTGTTTTGGGGGACACCACTGAAGACTGTTTCGTTTCTTTTTCAACCTTGTCCTCAACTTGGGTATCGGTCTTTTGCTCATCATTATAAGGCTGATCCTCCTTGGATTCAATGGACATGGATTTGGTCATCATGGATGTTATGTTAGCGCCAGCTGAAGCAATTGCAGACATCAAAGAAGATTGTTCTTCTTGTTCTGCCTCTTCCTCTTTTTCGACCTTCTCTACACTTGGCTTTTTGGCCTTAACCTCATCATTTGTAGACTCATCCTCCTTGGATTCATGGGACATGGAACTGGTCACCATTGTTGAAACCTTAGCGCTAGCTGATGGAGTTGCAGACGCAAAAGAAGTTTGCTCCCCTTCTTCAGCCTTTTGGTCTACTGGTGTTTTGGGGGACACCACTGAAGACTGTTTCGTTTCTTTTTCAACCTTGTCCTCAACTTGGGTATCGGTCTTTTGCTCATCATTATAAGGCTGATCCTCCTTGGATTCAATGGACATGGATTTGGTCATCATGGATGTTATATTAGCACCAGCTGAGGCTATCATGGACGCCATAGAAACTTGTTCTGTATTTTCTTTAATCTCAAGGTCCTGTTGAGTTGTTGCCATAGCATTGCTATCTTGACTAGCTTTCTCCTTAGATTCAGCGGAAATTGTTGTGTCCATCATGGATGAAATATTAGCTCCAGTTGACACTATTGTAGAAGCCAAAGAAGACTGTCTGGGCTCTTGTTCGGCATTTTGATCATCTGGCTTCTCTGCCTCTGTGGCTAAAGAATCTTCTTTAGATTCGACAGACATGGTTCTCTTCATAATTGCCGAGATGTTTTCTCCCATCATTGAGATTAAGTTTGCTTTGTCTGGGGATTCGTTTTCGTTTTCTTCTTGATCTTTGAAGCCAATGCTAGTGGATTCTTGATGGCTGATTTCTTTTTGATCCTCTGCCGCCTCTGTTTCGCTTGACTTTGAATTTGTCTGGTAGTCTCCTTGTTCCATACCTATGCTTGATTCTTTATCGCTGATATGTGTTGTATGCGATGAATACTTCTGGAATCCATCTAGAGTATCGCCATGTTTGGCATCATCAATGTCTTTTTGAGTTTCCTCCTGAATAGTTGAGATCACAGGATCACTCGCGCTTTCATAGGAAATAATGATTTCAGTTGTTTTTATGGGAGTGTCATTCTCTTCACAGTCTTCCTTAAGTGAATGGATTTCGCTTTTTGAATCCTTGCAAGGATCGCCCAAAGAGAGAGTGCTTGGAATCAAGTCAGAAATATCCCCTCGTTCAGTTATTGTCGTTTCTTTCAAGGATGTTTTAACTTCTTGAGGGACTTGACCATCTTGGTGATGAGCGTCTTGATCCACTTGCTGTTCGGAAGGTGCTGAAACTTGACCCTCAACATCAATTCTCTCTTCTTCTCCGGAACCCTTGCGAGACAGGGTAGCCGAATTTAGATCTCTAACATTTGTCGAAAAATTTGCCTCATCATCTGACTCCTTTTGGTTGCTCGCCATTTCCCCGTCAATTTCATCTGTTTCTTTGGTTCCAGGCTCTTCCTCCGCTTCAGGTTTGACCACGTCATTTGCTGGTTGAGTTAATGACATTTCACATGTTTGCTGAATATCAGATGATTCTGAAAGGTCAATTTGCTCTTCTGGAAGAGATCCTTGAATTTTGGAATCTGCTGCCTCATTAAGGCTCTCTTTGCCTGAAATATTCGATTCAGTGCGTGAACCAGAGACATCATCTGCCTTTGACGAAAGAGCACTGGTTGTTGATCTTTCTTCAATGGGCTCCTTAGTCTCTACCATCTTCACCTTGTTGATATCAGTTGCTTCCGTTGAGCTTACTGTGGCATTTTCAATTTCAGTTGCGTCACTCTTTTCTTGACTGCCTTCTTTGGGGACTTGTTCCTTTTTTTCTTTGCAAGCGCTTTCATACTCTGAACATGGATCAGCTTTAGCCTCTTGCTCTTCAATGGAAGATACATCTCCATTTGATTCAGATTTATCCTCTTCACCATTGTCGTCGTCCTTGTTTGCCTTTGATCCTGAGTTAAGTGAAGTTGACATAATAGCAGTGAGAGACTCACCAGTATTAGTTAAAGAAGTGATCAAGCTTTCTGTCACTTGCTGTGTTTCATTCTTTGTGTCAAGAGATTCCTGTGGAGTTTTGGATAGCTCATTCGAATGACTCAAGATAGCTTCGGTTTCTTCCATTTCGTTTTGCGAATCTCTTCTCTCTGCATGAGACAATTCACCCGAGACCTCAGACTCTTCAAGGGAGCCCGTTGAGTTCTTCTGATCCTTTACGTCATCTGGTGATGCATCATCATCTTTTGAGTCCTCTACATTTTCGACTTGAGTCGTGGACTTTGACGAAATGGTCGATGCGAACATGGAGGTCAGAGCTTCGCTTACATTAGTTATTGCTGTTGTCACACTTTCTGTCAAAGGAGCTGCTTCATCATCGTCATCAAGCTTTGTCTCAGTGTCTCCCTCTGTAGATTGCTTGTCTGGATAACCCATCTCAGCTTTTACTTCTTTTAATGTGGCTTTATCGTCTAAAGAAGGAGCCTCCAGATCTTTGTCTGGGGCTGTTGCGATCTCCATCTCAGACTTCTTTGTCTCTTGGTGCAAATGAGCGGCATCGTCAGGAGCATCAGCTTGAAGAACGTCATTTGAGGATCCCAAGGTAAGAGTTGATGTCAAAACGGATGTAAGAGCTTTCCCAACGCTAGCCAAACTCCCCGTTGCTGAACCTTCTATTTCCTCTGCCTCAGAGTCTTTTACCGGGTCTTTTGATGAGTCTTTCTGAACATCAATTTCTTTCCATGTGCTCACATCTAGATCTTTGGCTTCGTTGTTTGCGGTAACCTTTGGATCAATGTCATTTGCATTTTCTAAACTCGTTTGCTCAGCTGAGCTGTCCGCGCTAAAGAGTGTAGCGGACATTATACTGGTTAAAGCAACACCAGCATTGGTGACTGCCGTTTCAAGATTTCCAGAGTCCTTGCTCTCAATTGAACCTTCTCTAATTTCAGATTTGTCTCCAGGTTGCTCTTTGAGTTGCCCAAAAGACTCAGGCGTTTTGGATTCAGCTTCAGATTTCAGTGCAACATCATCTTTCTTAGGCAGCTTTTCTGAATTCTCACTAGCTGAATGTGTTTGCTGTTCGTGTTCAGAAGCAGGTTTAGCTTCAGACTCTTCTTTGGCTTGAATTGGCTTTTCAATCAAAGGCTCGTCCTTCTTGGAAATTCCATGCATCATAGTTTCTTCTTCTTGAACTTGATCTTTACTTGAAGTTGAGACCTTAGATTCTTGAGGCTTAACCTCGAGTAGAGGCTGTGCTGTTTCACTAAGGTCTCCTGAGAGAACCTTGTCTCCTTCATGAGAAATTTCTTGCCTAATTGAGGCATGTTGAACGTCTTCAATGGCATTGTCGTTAGCATCTGATGTGTCTTCAATCCGCTCTGACCCAGTTTTTCTTTGACCTTCTTTACCAATTTCATCAGATTCAATGTGGGCGTCTTTGGAAGATTCATGTTGCTCTTCTTTTTCCGACTCTGTGATTGTGACTTCGACACAAGTTTCATGTTAATCAGCAACAATTGGCTTCACCTTTTCTTCGAAAGCCTCTTTAGCTTCACTCGAATGGATGCTATCTTTTGTTTCCTCAGCTTCCTCTCGTGATCCGTCCTTGATCTTTTCATCTGAATGAAGAACGTCATAAACCTTTTCCAAGGCACCTTTTACGGTCATGCATGTCTCATACAAAGTTTCCTCAATGGCATCATCGGTTTTCTCCAGTGTTTTGGTTGGTGAGTCCGAAAGTACAGACACGGTTGGTTTGTCCCCTTGAACATGACTTTGCATTGAAACTTTGGCAGCAGTTTCAGTCCTTAGACTATCAATTTTATGATCCACAATTGGGGAGTCAGTTGGCTTAACTAACGTTTCTTCGGACTTGTTTGTTTCTACACCTTCTTTTTCAATAGATTTTTCGGCTTGCTCTTGGGAGTCAACATTAGAGTTAGCTTCAACTTTGGTGTGTTCCTCCTCATCAGGCAAGCTTCCGTAGCAACTAGTCATCATTGGATCCATTTTAGGAACCTTGTGCAACGAAGCCGTTTCATCCGGTGCCTCTGTGGTCTGGAATTGCTTCTTTTCAACGCAAATGTCCTCTTGTACTTCAGATTCAGAATCAAGCGATTGAACCTGAACAACAGTTCCTGCTTTCAACGGCTTGACTTCTTCAAAGATTTCGATTTGTTCCTCTAATTTGGCCAAGTCATTCTCGTCCTTTTTGTCTCGTCCTTTAAAGTCATGAACTTTATTGGAGACCTTGGAGGTTACTTTGTCCACCAATCCAACTGCTTTACCCAAAAATGAGCCCTTGTCAATGGCGGCATCTTGTTTGCTAACAATCTGTTCCACACATGGCTCCTCTTCTACTTCTCTCTTATCCACATTTTCGTTCTGAGTCTTTGAAGAGTCCACGGAATCATCTTGGTCTTTTGATACGGATTTTTCATCTGTCTTTGTCTCCTCGAATCTAGGCTCAGAAACTTCCATTTTTCTTGGGGTTGTATTGTCTAACTTTTCATCAATCTTGGAATCTTGTTGTTCACTAACGACTTTGTTCAAAACATCGTGATCAATCGGCTTTTCGTGAAGAACTTTGATCTTGTCAGCGCCTTTGGGTGGTTGCCCCGAGTCTGAGTCTTCAGAGTCAGACTCCGAACCTGCGGATTCACTTTTTTTCAGATCTTTTGATGAGGAATCAGCGTTACTATAACCATCTTTTGCTTCCCCATCAGTTTGAACGTTAACGTCGTCAAGCGTGTCCTTAGTAACCATTTCTTCATGGGAAGATTCATGTGTGACGGTCTTTTCCTCGTCCGTTTTTGACGAGTCCGCATCTTTGGTTTCAGTTTTATGTGAAGCTGTGTCACCTCCGGTAGTGTCAACTGTGTCAATATCTAGTTTTGCTTGCACAACTGGTGATTCCTTGCCGGCTTCAGAGGTTTGTATGGCATTTGCTTCAGATGCATTTATAGGCTCACATTCCTCCACAGCCATAGCGTAGCTCATCTTGCCTTTGCTTTCAGCGGACTCCTCCAATTTTTCATTGGGCTTTTCATTCGAAGTCGTTAACTTTTGTTCCACCAAGAGGGCTTCGGCCACTTTTTCTCCAAATTTCGTCTCTTCCTCATTACTGTCCTGTGCTACAAACTTGGCTAGTTCATCAACTGGCAAAGGAGATCTTGGGGACTTGGGTGTTGTTGACGCGTCTAAATCCTCAGCAAGGTGAATTTGCATGGACTCATTAACTATGGGTGTGGATGGCGGAGTATGTGATTCATCTTTATCATGATCCTGTGGCACTTCGGTCTCGTTTGCCTCTACGTCTTTTGTCGTTTCTTGCTCTTCATCAGATTCCACCTGATCGGCTGATGCTTCGTCAATTGTGATGTTTACAGTGGATTCAGTTTGATATTTAGTCTTTCCGTCATTAACATCTTGTTCAACATCGTCTTTAAGAATTGGCTCAGTGAACAAGTCTTTCACATCTTTAAAGGTGTCCTTCATAGTCTCAATAAAGCCTCCACTTTCATCAGAAGAGCCTTGAGAAGCTGGTTCAACAACGTCAGTTGAGCTCTTGTCATCTTTGGGATGGTCCTTTGACAAAGAGACAAATTTTTCGTCTTCATTGAATGTCATTGCCATCGAATCTGGTTGGCTGTCCTTGTCTTTGGGGTCTCCGATCGACTGTCCTTGAGATTCATGCTCAGTAATCTCCAATGCTTCTTGGCTTTGAACTGCATTTTGAGCATGTTTCTCTATGACTGGAATACTTTCCTTTTTGCTCTCCTCAACAACTTTGACGTCGTCCCGAGAGTCTTTGGGCTCATTGATACCGACATCAGCAGAGATAGAAATTTTACCAACATCTTCAGACTTAGGACTCTGTTTAGTACCAATATCATCCTTGTCATCTGCTTCATCATTTTCGGTCTTCTTTCCACATTCCTCGGTGGTATTAGGGGCATCATCGACATCATTGTCCTGTTCAACAGAGATGGTAACAGGCCCAAAGCTTGGGTCTTCTGCACTCTGTTGTGTATCTTCAGTTATGTCCTTCCCATCATCGACTTCTTTGGAAGGTTTATCCTTGAGCTGCATATCCACTTGCGTCAGTTGCTTCTCTTCCAAATGCTCAACCACCTCTTGTCTATCAGTGTCTTTCAATGTATCATCAGTTGCAGTAGAGCCTTTAACTAGAGGAGCCTCTACTGAGTCTCGCCCTTGAACGCCCTCATCTTGCGAATCATTGCAAGACTGACCTTTCTCTTCAGTTTTCAAGGTATCAATAACCACAGCAGATTTTTTATCCTGTAATGAGGCTTCATTATCTAATTTGTTTTCTGTTCCAGATTGAGTGTCCTTTGAAGCTTCCACATCTTGAACAATTCCAGTGCTTTGGGATGTAGATTCACTACAATGAACTTCTTCGACACTGTCTACAAGTGTAGAAACTGCTTTGACTTCATTTACTTCTACGTCATTTCCATCTGTCTTTAATAGGCGATCTTCAAGGGGTTCAGTTGCCTCCTTTTTTGTTCCATCAGAGGATTGTGGAGGCATTTTGTCCTCATTTGATGCAACATGATCTTCAACCTTGGATTCATCAGGTGCAATTACGGACATATCTTGGGCTGATTGCCTAGATTCAGAGGCATCTTCAGAATCCTTAGGGGATACCTCGTCCTTCTCACCTTCACTCTTGACATTTTCTTTTTCATTCTTAACCAAGTTTTCCTTCTCAGATAAATTTTCAGACAATTTGAGCTGTTCGGAGTCTGATTGTACTGTGACCTTTTCTACCGTGCTTTGGTCACTAAGAGAGGAAACTTGGGCTTCTTTCTCTTCCGTTTTCGAATGTAGAGGCTCGTCAACAATGCTTTTGTCATGTGGGATGGTTTCTTCGGAGCCACTGGCTTTTTCTGGGATGCTTTCTGGTGATGGCTTGCTTTCATGGCCATGTTCTGGTTGTTGGAATTCCAAAGACCTTTCATCTTCCTTGTCTTGCTGTTCGTCTCCGTTTTTGGTGGACTCAATGTTGACTGATCCAGTTTCAGCCTCATCTTTTTGCGGAATCGCCTCCTCGGTAATGGGGTCGGTTGGTTCTTTTGAGTCTTCTGATCCAAGTTTCAATTCTTGCACATTCCATTCGGTTTTGTCTACGGCAGGTTCAGACGAAGAAGTATCAAGTGCCTCGAAGATCCCTCTTTTTGTTGAAGCTTTGATGGGATCTTCTGTTTCTTTTTCAGTTTCTCGCATAATTTGTTTTGCTCCAGTACTTAATTCTTGGACTGAGGTTTGGCTCTCTGAATCGACAATGGCTGCTTTACTAATATTCAAATTGTCTTCATCCCCAGATTGATCATTTTGTGGCTTAGAACCCGCTCGTGTTGCATCTGGATCAACCTCTTTAACAATATTAGCATGTGTTGGGCTTTCCACCTCGTTTTGTTCTGTCTTCGAGGACCCTTTTTCCAAGGGTTGGTCTTCTTCCACGATTACTTTAGAGTCATGAGACTGATCAGTTGTGTTTTCTTCCAATAGCTGATCTTGACCGTTTGGCATTTCCTCATTTTGAAGATCGTCATCTTTCTTATCAAGTTTAGCCTCTTTGTCATCATCTACAGGGGATTGACCTCCATGTTCCTCACCTTCAGTGGTTCTTGCTTCCGCCTCACGAATGTCAGCTTGAACAGGCTCCGATATTTTTTGTTCTTTAGCCGTGTTGACCTCAGTTGACAAATCTTTTTCTCCTTGTGTTCCAACCTGTATTTGGATCTCTTTTCCCGACTGTGACTGTGGTTTGAGATCAGAATCTTCAACTTCTTCATCTTGATTCGTGGCTGCCAACTCTGAAGTCTTTTCAGACATATTTTGTTGGACATTCTCAGAGCCTTCATCATTTAATTGAGAAAGTTGCTCATGACTCAAATCATTCTTCGTCATACCAGATTCATCTGTTGATGGCTCAGATATGAAATGTTTTATAATAGCTTTCTCTGACAAGATCATGTCAGCTGGTTTGAGCTCTTCAGAGGTGGTACTTTCTCCTTCTTCAGATGCTTTGCTATAAGCTTCAATCACAGCTTCAGTGGAAACTTCCTTTGTAGTGTTTTCCGTTTCCAAAGCTGATTCAGCATGCTCAGCTTGACTCAAGCTCTCTTCCTTTTCAACGGATTGGCTTTCCATAGGTTCAGACAGATTTTGTTTCTCTTGATCTGCAGGTTCCACGACCTTTGCCATGGCCTTTTCGTCACCTGCCTGAATCTTTTGAACCTCAATTTCGTCTTCTACCACAGTGGAAGGAATATTGGTGGTCTCTTCTTTTGCAATCGATTCCTTTTGTTTTGTTTTCTCGGAATTATTGCTTTCCAAGGATGTGTCCATTTGCTCGACATTTTCTTGTTGTTGTACCATATCTTGTGGCATATCCTTGCTCTTGATGGGCGATTGAGGAAGTTGCTCCTCACTTACGGTCTTTTCACTCTTATCAGATTTATCCTTTGAAAGTTCAGGTATGGCAGAATGACCTTGATCGTCAACCGTCACACCGTCTTCCACATTTCTTTTCTCATAGGAAAGGTCATCAGTTGGACTATCTTTCCCACTTTTTGGTGAATCTGAGTCGTCAATTGCTCCCATTTTGGGCACTTGGCTGGACTCCATTCCTTCCTTTTCAAGCGCTATCTTCTCGACATCGTCTTTCATCTTATGAGATTTGTCACTTGTTGGGGTCTGCTTGACCTTATCAAGTTCAGCATGCTTTGAAACATCTCCTTCATGGTCGTGACGGTCATGTCTCTCATCTTTCTTCATGGGCAAATCAGGTGAGGGATCTGCAATCTCTACTTTGGTGTGATCAATGGTATCACCTTTTTTCTCTTCAGCGGCGACGGTATTTTCCATTCCTCTATCCATTTCCTTCTCTATTGAATCATCCTTTGTCGATTCTTCGATCAGACTCTTTTCAGCCCCGAGATCAGGAGAATGGGCTGTGACTTTGTCAAGTGGTTGCCGGATTTCAGATTCAGGAATCTTGTATTTCTCCTCTTCATTAACGGCTTGTTTATCCTTTCTACTGAGAGGCTTGGGTGTTTTGTCCTCCAATGGAGCTCGCTCTTGATCATTCAAGATTTCATCAGACAAAGGTGAATCACCTGAAGTGTCCTTTGAATCAGAATCCAACTTTTGGCTTTCCTTTTCATCCAATGCTTCTTCAATCTCCTTTTTGTCCTCTCCTTTTTTTTCCTCTAGATCCTCTTTGGAGAGACCTACATCCTTGTCACGGACAGTTTCTGCCTGTCTGTTTATTACAATTTCGGTTGCTGGAGGCTCAGAATCTTTGCTGGGGCTAGACCCTAAGAAATCCTTTCCTGAATCTGTTATGGAACTTCGAAGTTCTGACGCAATGCTTGCTTGCTCTTTTTCTTCAATAACTGGTTCCAATGAATCCTCCTTTTCCTTTGGCTCCTGCGCAGTTTCTTCCTTGACATTTTGTGGTGACTCGCCAACCAATACCTCTTTAACGTCTTCAATTAGGTTTTGAAGTTTATCAGTGAGACCAAATGATTCAGCCGATTTCTCTGATAAATCCTTTATGACATTGTTGTGTTTATCTGCTTCTTGATCCACCGGTTCAGATGATTCGACGGGGGTTGTTTGATCAGTGGTTGCCTGATCAGCTTCAATGTTTATGGACTCATCAGCAACAGGCAAATTTGTTGGGTGGCCAGATTCTTTGTCGTTTTCTAGGTTTCTTGCAACCAATCTATCAGTTAGAGGTGATTCATCAGCTATATTGTCATCAATTGTTATGTCCTTAGAAGCATTACATTCCTCCACCCGTTGCTTATCCTGAACAACGAGCGTGGAACTATCCTCAAGTTCAATAGGGCCATGAGAAACGCTCTTTGCTGACGTTTTTTCCTTTGTTGCATGAGATTCTTTAACACCTGCTCCATCACTCTGCTAATCCTCCTTTGACATTTCTGCAGAGACAGATTCTTTTTGAGATAAGTTTTCAACTTTGGAATCCTCAGCAGTCATTGTTGGTTGTTCATATGGCGATTGCCTTCCTGAACTACATGACCCTTTCAATTTCAAATCCTTCTCACTTTCGGACATTCCTCCTAAGGATTGTAATCCTAAATCAATTTTGACGTCATGGTCACCTTGCAAAGTAGAAATGGATCCCGAATCCTTGGTTTTATCAGGAACATCGTACTCTTCATGCACCTTTGAAGCCTCCGAAGATGAAGATATATCTTGTTGTTGTTTGTAATTTGCAGGAATATCAGTTGACGTTATAAAATCCGAAGATTCCTGGCTTGAACATTGCTTCACATCTCTCTCAAAGTCTTCAGAGACTTTATTTGGAGTTTGAGAAAGGGAATCATGTTGTCCTTTTGTCATCATTTGCGTCGAAAGAGGACTGGATTCAGAAACCATTTGCTCCTCATCAACTTTTGGAGCCTTTGAACCAATTTCTTCATCTTTTTCGTCCTTGGAACCAAAGTCGACATCTTTTCTAACCTTGGAAACAACATTATCATCCTTTACAGTACAGGAACCAATTTATTTGGGTTCTATAGTTTTGGAGTCCAAGTTTTCATCACTTTTTGAGGTCATGGAATTAGTTCCAGAATCTTTTTGAATCTTGGAGCCAGCACCGTCATCCTTTGACGACGTTGAACCAATGTCTTTGGGTTCGGTAATCTCGGAATTATCCCTTTCATCATCTAGTGGAGTTTTGGATCCAGACGCATGAACATCCTTTGGAGTCTTGGAACCATTGCCGTCATCTTTTGGAGTCTTGGAGCCAGCATTGTCATCTTTTGGCATGAAAGCAATGCCCTCAGGAGTAACATTTTCATCCATTGTTGTAGACTTAGGACTAGTTTCGTCATCTTTTGGAGTCTTAGAACCAGCATCATCATCTTCTTTTGGAGTCT